>NW_007249811.1:0-194414 GCF_000164805.1 Carlito syrichta | reverse complement strand
TTTTGAGTTGGATTCTCACTCTGTCACCCAGACTGGAGTGCAGTGGCTGCCACTGCAGCCTCGACCTGCTGGGCTCCGGCGATGCTTCCACCTCAGCCTTCCAGGTAGCTGGAATTACAGGCGCGTGCTACCACGCCCAACTAATTTTTGATTTATTGTAGAGATGAGGTCTCGCCAAGTTGCCCAGGCGGGTCTCGAGCCCGCGGGCTCAGGCAATCCACTCACCTTGGCCTCCCAAAGCGCTGGGATTACAGGCTGAGCCATCAAGCCTGGCCTGTATAAAGTCTTATAGCAGAATTTAAGTGGAAAATTTTCCTAGTAAAAAGCGCTTTAGTTTCCCTCAGCTATGCCAGGAATCAAGGAAGGAAAAACTGTTTTACCTGATCTAGCCGTTTGTCACCTCTGGCACAAAGTTGTAGGTCTACGTTAGACTAACTGGGAGTCAAGTTGTCACTTTTCATGTCCAACTCATGCTTCCTCCTTGCTTTGCTTAAATATTACTCTTCTAATCAGGTATGGATTCCTTAATGTCAGTTTACTGTGCCTGTGCATGAAAGACTTAAGTTACCAGAGAGCTTTGTCATTAAGCTCCAATTAGGAAGTTTGGGAAATATCTGCATTGCAAAGCCCAGGGATTCAACATGTATCTTATGCTCTGCAGTAGGCAAATCTAAGACTTAGCATGTCAGATTGCCCAGTTTCTCAATCTCTCTCAAGAAATTATGTGCCACAGTCCTTAGATAATCTACACTCTATGCTTCCTCTTCAAAGATTTCCTCAAAGTTTGCCATAGATTGGTATCCTTTAAAGTGCTCATGTGAAGTGGAGGAGAGGTACTTAAAAACTGAAACTTTACCCCATATCGAATGAGAATAGCTTTCTTTTCTCTCAATTGTATTTCTTAGTTTAGTTTTGTGCATGGACACTTCCACCTATGAAAGTTTTCTTTAATTAAATATCTGTTTTCCGCAGTAGCCTCTGGAGACATGTCTCTTGTTTTGTGGAGACTCTGTAGAGTACAGCGTAGAGGACAATGAGCACATGAATCTCAGTACACTCTACTTATGGTAGAGTGTGTTAAGGCAGACCACAGAGATATATACAGATAACTAAGGGAACGGAGAAACGGAGCGTCATAGAAGTATTGATGTCAAAGCATCAACAAGGGTTTACTAGGTGAAGAGGAAGGGGCGCAATTTTCCAAGTTGAGGGGTCCACACATAGTAAACCACAGCATGGATTGTTTAGAAAATAGTGAGAAGTTTCTAGTGAGCTTTCAGGCTTAAGATTCTTGAGGGCACTTCTTGATGGGATATGGAGCTTTGAGGTAAATTAGACTAGATTGTGAAGGGACTTTTATGCTACAACGAGAAAGAAAAACTTAGTTTTAACTTTGTTGATGACCATACAACAATAATTTGACCCCTGAGTATTGTGGCAGTTGCAGTTTTTTCTAGGAAACTGTGCTTCATTATGCACAAGACTCGGGTAATGAACATGCAATTCACTGATGTAAAATTATTTATTGTTTAGTTATGTGAAGTTATAAATGTAAGTATCCAAGAAATTGTCTTTTTAACAAACCGAAACCTGAATAGTTAGAATGATTATAGAATATACAGAAGCTTATTAAAAAGTTGTAACTAATAGATCTGGTGCTAATATTAATTAAGGGTAATTAAAGAATTCTCTTTATTGAAATGAATTGAGATAACCACCTGAATAATTGACACTCAGTACCCTCATTGACCTTAATTACCTGAGGTTTTTTGCCTTAATGATGTGATTAGTTGCCTCTAATTCCCCTTTTTGCTTCGCTGGAATACTACAACATCGTGACTAAATAAGTCACCAAAAAGGAAATGAAGTTTTCTGCAAAGATGATCAAAAACAATTTCAAAGGGCCCCTGACCAGCAAGGAAATATTAGTTATGGAATGAATTCCAAAGGAAAAAGAGCACTTGATTTTTAATGTTGTCAACCTAAGATAAAATTATTCCTTATTTTAAGAAAAATCAACTATTTTGACTGCGATTATATTGATACAGGATTTTAAGTTACCCCATGCCAAATGAGGATAGCTTTCTTTTCTCTCAATTGTATTTCCTAGAATAATTTTGTGCAAGGATATATTTACCTATGACCATTTTCTGTATTTAAACTTTTGTTTTCTGTGGTAGTCTGTAGAGACATGCCTCTTGTTTTCGTGAAGACTCTGTAGAGGACAATGATCACATGCTCTTAACTTGAATACTTGTACGTAAACAGAGCCATTTACAGCAAATATCAGATGTGGACAATTTACACCAAGAGACAGATTTTAAAAAGTTTGCACTTTAAAAAATTGGTTCTTAAGAATTACAGATAAAAAAGTAACAAGATATACCTCCATTTTTTTCTCCTTGGGACATCAAAGTTAAACATTAAGTCAGTATCATTTCAGCATGAGATAGTGGTTTCAGCATGTGGACATCAGTGGACAAATTAAAAAGTCAATGAGCTTACTTGGTAAGAAGTGATTCAGTCATAGACAGTAACTGTTTCCAAAATATCTATTTGCCCCTAAGTATCTATAGGCATGTATGGGAGTATGTGAAATGACTGAGTTTTAGTTGTCCTTGGGGGTAGCAAATTTCAATGATAATTTCTATCATAAAAAAATTGTTATAGTAATATTACCCTGAAGTTCTCCAGGCTTACAGACAGCAGAGATTTAAGAAAAAGAACATTCTATTTTACTGATTCTACAAACCTTGCATCATGGATTCCCGCGCCCCCCCATCCCCGCCACTGGCTGAAAATTCCTTGATTCAACTCATATTTCCTGCAGTTTCTGGGGGTTATATGGGGTGCCTGCTTGAGAAAAAGTTGTGTGGAAAACAACAATAAAACTTTGTTTATAAAGTTTCTTTGATATAATGTACTCAGATTCTCTAGGGAAGTTTCACCCACAAATTAACACATAATGAGATCATGCTATCTGCTACCTATGACACACTTCAGAAAGAGCAAGTTATGTTTAGAAGCACAGAAGTTGGAAAACAAGTTTCGGCTCAAGTGCCAATCCCAATAGACTGTGAAGCCTCGTGTTGAGCCGATCAACAGAAAAAAATGGCACAACTCATTAGCATTGTCTTTCCTGCCAGCAGGTGCTGAGGAGGCCACAGTTATCTTCGTTTGGCTCATTAGAACAGGCTCTTAAGGGATCATTTCAAAGTGAGGCTAGACATTCACATCATTTTGTCTTTTTTCCAACCTTCAAGGGCCGAGTTCTTCTACTCTACCTACATTGCCTAGAACAATTCTCTGAACTTGAAGATATGTGGCAAACACTCTTCTTATGACTTGAGTCCCCAAGTAGGAAGCAACATCTTTGCCATTGATTTGCCTTAAATGCCCCAGGTTCTACTGAGTGTTATTTGTAATATTACACTAAATCTTTTTATTTTAAAATTTCTATATTTTTATGACAGGGATGTTCGGTATAGTTATGTTTTCAAAGAAAGCATTTTCCCAAGCGTGAGCAATTATAATCACATTTAGTAGTCTTATCTTCTTAATGTGTTATATATAAAAAGAAAGGTTTTATATTCATTTACAAAAACCTATAAAGCCATTAGTACCTTTTGGGAAATTTCTAATTAGCTAATTTGCTTTACCATTTCCCATCTAAAAAGCAGAAAATTAACATTTACTATTTTACTTGAGAGAAAGAAAAACACTGATCAAGAGGATACAGTATATCCTGTGTACTGATGAGGCAAGTGTGAGATTGTTTTCTAATGAGCAGTTCTAGAGCTGTACCCTTCTTCCAGGCAGGGCACCTATCAGAGCTGTTGACTCGCCAGCCCTGGAGCAGCCACGCAATTTCTTGCTCAATTGATAGTGAGAACATCCAGGGGAGCTGCACTGTCAAATACAGTAGGCTCTAGCCAAACGTGGTTATTAAAATTAAAATTAATTACAATGAAATTAAGTTTAAAATCCAGTTTCTCAGTCACGATAGCCATGTTTCAAGCACTCAGGAGACATAGGTGGTGTGTGGCTCCCCTTGTGGGACAGTGGAGAGCAGAGATAGAACATTTTCATCATCATAGAAAGTTGTATTGCTGTAAGTTCTGTTCTGAAGGCTTTGCTGTTGGTGAAAGACAGGGGTAGTTCCTCTCCTACACTGCTCCTTCACCTAGTGAGACCATCTATAATGGCAGAGATGCAGTCAAAAGGTAGCTTTTTTGTAATAGACTTAGCCTGCAGTCTTACTTTTTTCCATTCTGCAGATTAAAATATTTACTTACAGAAATTGTCCCAATAGCCTTCTGTTTTTAAACCTAACTTTTACCATACATTTATCTCACACTGTTATCTGTGTCTTATCAATACAAGTTAATGAACTTCTTTTATATTCTATATCTTTTTTCCTCCTCTGCATTGTGCCAAATAGACATTAGTGGAATTGAACTATTTTTCTAACTGAAGAGTCTAAATTCTAGAGTAGGATATTCTGGCAATGGTGGTTTCTTTTTCAAATGACAGTACTTTGGGGAATGTGCCAAATAGATTCACTTAAATATTTTTTGAAGGAGAAGGAATGGTTTAGGACATTGTTTAAAAGCCTCATTAGTGATAGAGAGAATACAAGGGGGCAAGACTATTTTAGGATTTCTGTATATTTCTAAATGACAGCAAATGCATATGTATATTTACATACCTTCTGGACAATAAAGAAGTTTGGGGGAAATAATCCAATAAGATAGCCTGTATACTGTATTTGTAGCTTAAATTGAAAAACTTAACACTGTGAAGCTGGTAAAAGAAGCAAAGAATAGAGGCAATTGTTTGAAGTGGTTGTGTGTGCCCAAGCTCTTGTCCCACTGAGTAAAAAAGAAGAAAAAAGGTTACATTTATTAGGGATTGAAAAATATTTGTATTGTGGAGCAATTGTTTTCAACATTAGGGAAAAGTTATAAAAAAAGTTTTATTTGCAGTTTTTTAATGGAATTATTGTTATTTCTGCCTCTTATAGTCAGTTCTGCCTTTGGATTGTCTTATACTCAAGGAGTGCACCCCAGACAAATGAGGAGTCTGGTCCCAGATAAATGAGGGGTCTGGGCCCTCTCCAGTTTGCACATGAGGCTGGCCTCTCTTGCTGATACTGGAGTGGCACATTCAATATCTCTCTTGTCGGGAGACATTTGTGAGATCTACAGATTCACAGCAGCCAGGAAGTCAAAGGCTGGAAGGATGGTTGACTGATTCAGTGAATAAAGCCCTGGACATTACATTACCTCTGACTTGGAGCATATGGAATCAGTCCTGTAGCTCTCAAAGGGACAGGAAAAGAAACTTCCACTGGCTTAGTCTGGCCTGCCTGTGTGCTGAACAAAAAACAAACTGAACAAAGACATCTAAATTTACAGCTCCGGTTAAAGAACTGAGAGGCTAATCCAGTATATAGAAAGCAAATTCAAATTGTGTTTTTTTGCACATTTTTGAATGTGTGCATATTCCAGAGCATAGGAAAATATTATTCAGGTGTGTGTGTGTGTGTGTGTGTGAGTGTGTGTGTGTGTGTGTATGTGCATGTATTCATTCATTCTAAAATAAATTGATTTCTGTAAAAATGATATGTATAAATAACATAGTTCTGTTTTTCTTTAAAAAATAGATCTCTTTAACTTACACAAGGTTTGCAAATAAAAATCTACATTTGTTTTATGGCAGGACTATATTATTACAAGGACATTGAATTTTCAGTACTCAACTTGACCCCTCGAAAGTCAGCACATCCTATAACTGAAGTAGCAGATTTCTGGCACACTAGTATTTTCAGTACTTTGCTTTGCATCATGTTATTTAGAGACAAATAAAAGACTACTTGGAGGTTGCTAATGAACCTAGGTAATTACGAAGTCTAGTTATTGGAGTTTTGAATTAAGGTTCAATAAATTAATTTAGTTTAGTAAGAGAGGAAAAAATATACAGTAGTTACAAACAGGGACAGCCTAGATTCATACCTGGTCATGCCATTACTTGATTAGTGATGCTGATCAAGTTACTTAACCTCTCTCTCAGTTTCCTCATGAGTAAAAATGGGGGTAATAATAGCACTTATCTGATAGAGTTGTTGAGAGTGTTAAATGGGTTAATACATGGAAAGTTCCAGAATAATACTAGGCACATAGTAGCACCATTTAAAGTGTTGGCTATTATAATAATTGTTGGTTAAAATTTTTTAGGTAGATATTTTATTATAAAAATATGGACATCTTTGTGATTTAAGTGGTAGATATTAGTCCCAAAGACTTGCCCCATTTTTTTGCTTTCTAAGAGATAAGCACATCAAAATTTTTCCAAAGGTTTTTCACCAAGGTAAAATAAGCCTATAATAATTATGATTAAAAATATGGTATATGATCACTTCAAATGTTTTTCCCCAACTTTATAATTTCTGGATATGATACTATATTTCATTTGTAAATAAATTTTTAGTTATATTTTATTTTATTATTATTTAATTATGTGTTTTAGTAACATTCAAAAAGCCTATCATATTCAATATTCTAAAAGGTTAACTTTAACATGTTTTAAAAATATGAACCTTCTATTTGACACATTTTTTTGGTGTATCTTGTAATCTAAAACTAAAAAAGTTTTATTTGTTTATTGTAGAACATCTGGGAAAATAAGGGAAAGCCCAGAGAATCAAATGAAATTCACCCACAATACCAATACCCCGAGGTAGATGTTTTTCAAACATCAATGTATTTACTTCCCGCCCTTTTCTCCATGAATGTGCATGTATCATATCCGTAAAACCAAGGGCATTTGGGATCACACTACACTTACTTTCAGAGGTGAGAAGCAAGAATACCAACAGATTATGAGTGAGTAGTTAGGGTCACAACGCCAGAGTTCAAATTCTGACTCTACCATTTATTTACTAGTGATTTGAGCCCAAACACATCACTTATCCTTTCTCCCTCTCATTTTCCTCATCTATAAATGGGGATAATAATGAAATCAAAGCAATGTTGTAAAGATTACTTAACATGCTTCAATAATAGCTTTTTATCATTTTTTCACAATATGTCAAGAAGGCCTATATTAATTGTACATATTTATGGAATTTAGAGTGATATTTCATGTGTAATGATCAAATCAGAGTAATTAACATGTCTGTCACCTCAAACATTGATTGCTTCTTTGTGTTGTGAACATTCAAAATCCTCTCTGTATTTTTAAAAATATACAATAAATTATAGTTAACCATATTCACCCTACAGTGCTGCAAAACACTAACACTCATTCTCCCTATCCACCTATAATTTTTTTTACATGCTTTCACTTTTGTTTTTATTTTATTTTGTTATAGAAATGTGGGATACAAGTAAGGATTAACTACATAAGTAGGCTCCATGCAGGTGAAGTTTGGGCCTTCAACTTGCCCTCACTTCTCTTGGTTTAGGATCAAGTACAGTTTGTGTTGTTACGTGCCCCCATCCCTTTCTTCCTCCCCTGGCAGTGCCCAGTGACTGCCACTCCCTCCCTTGTGCTAATTTGACTAGGGTTCAGGGCACTTATGAGTGAGAACATTTGGTATTCAGTTCTTTTTTCTGTGATAGATCACTAAGTATTATGGTCTCCAACTTTATTCAGTTTGCTGCAAAGGCCATGATTTTGTGCTTCTTTATGGCTGCATAATACTCCATTGTGTACATGTACCACAATTTCTTATCAGGCCCACTTTTGATGGACTGTAGGGCTGATTCCATGTGTTGGCTCTTGTGAATAGAACAGCTTTAAACATCTATGTGCAGGTGTCTTTTTGGTAGAATGGCTTATGTTCCTCTGGGTATATTCCTGGGAGGGATATTCCTGGATGAATTGTATGGCAGGTCAATTTTTAGTTCTTTTAGGAATTGCCACAGTGCTTTCCATAGAGGCTGAACTAGTCTGTACTCCACCAGTGTAGAGGCACTCCCTTTTCTCCACAACCTCTCCACACCATTGTGTTTTTGAATCATTGATGAGGGCCATCCTTACTGGAGTTAGGGGTATCTCATTATGGTTTTGATTTGCATTTCTCTGATGATTAGTGAGGTTGAGCCTTTTTTCATGTATCTATTGGTTGTTCACAACTATAATTTTGTGTCTGCTAACCAACCCCAATACTTTATATCCCCTGATATCCACAATTCTATTATCTAATAAAGATCTATTATTAAATAACCTTTGAAATGCAGGTTTTAAGAGAAATGTAGGTTTTTATGGTTATACTATAAATTATGTAACCATTTGTTTCAGTTAGTTTGGTTTTGATCTAGGTAACAGAAAGTGGCCTTCTTTTTAATCTCACATTCTTTCTATTTCACATACCAAGAGGCCTGTCTTAGAGTGAATTAATCTGGCAACTCAACAACAGCATCAAGGACCCACAGTCTTTTTATCTCCCTGCTCGTCTATTCTAAACATATGGAATTGTTCTATTAAGCAGGATGTTTTTATGGTTCCAAGACATTGGCCGGATTCCAGGCTTTGTATGTGAACACCTCAATGCTGGCAAGAAGAGAAGATCCCTTCATAAGAGCAAGGGAAACTCTGCTCAAGGCCAACTTGTCTACATATTTCATAGGCCAGAAACATGTCACATGCACATTCCAAGTCACACAATGGAAATGCCATTATTCTGACAAACTTCACAAGTTCTAGCTAGGGAGGAATCATGTCCACTGAAGATCATGGCTGTCCACTCATGAATTACATCGGGGTTCTGTTAGCGTGGAGGAAGCAACACCCAATACTGCCTGCCACATCATTGTCATAGTTTTGATCATTTTTGTTGGTTATGCCTTTTATTATAGATATTAGCATAATCTCATCCCTGAGCAAACTTATTTGTGCATATCTCAAGTCATGGTCTTAGTTTAAACTTCTAGAAATGAAATTCTTAGGTAAAAGTTTCTTTGTGTAAGTCTCTTAATGTATGTTGTCAAGCTATACACACAAAAAATGTCATGGTAATAGTCTTCAGTATCTATGCATCGATTTTTCCATTTTCTTCTACTCCAGCTGTCAAAGTATTACCATTTTACAGGTCTTTGCCATATAAAGATTGG
The DNA here is from genome assembly GCF_000164805.1 of Carlito syrichta. Taxonomy (NCBI): domain Eukaryota; kingdom Metazoa; phylum Chordata; class Mammalia; order Primates; family Tarsiidae; genus Carlito; species Carlito syrichta. Next base: position 185,298 of record NW_007249811.1, on the reverse strand, counting down.
TATCTTTAATTTTACTTAACAATTTCTTGATTAGTACTATACCCCTCTTATTCAAGACTTTACTTTTAATAGGCAGATTATAGCTTCTTTCAGATTTACTACATACATAACTATATGACACATTCATATTAATAGTTTCAATTTGTACTTTCCATTTTTTGATGCCTTTGAATGATTTCATTGTGTGCACTATGTTGGTCAGGACTCCCAACACAATGATAATAAAAGTAATGATCCTAGACATTCTTGTCTTATTTACCAACTTTTAGGAGAATGCTTTCAATATTTGATGTTCGCAAAGTTTTGCATTTTCTTTTATTTTTATTTATTTATTTGTTTGAGTTGGAGTCTCACACTGTCGCCCAGACTGGAGTGCAGTGGCCTCTCCCAGCCACCGCAGCCTCGACCTGCTGGGCTCCAGCAATCCTTCTGCCTCAGCCTTCCGAGTAGCCAGAATTATAGGCACGCGCTACCACGCCTGGCTGATTTTTGATTTATTGTAGAGATGAGATCTCACTGCCCAGGCGGGTCTTGAACCAGCGGGCGTTTTCTTTTAAATAAATATTATTATCAGGGGATTTTCTTCCTATTACAGTAAACACTTTCTAATGTTAAGAAGTGTTGAAGCTGCCGGGCTCGGTGGCTCAGCCTGTAATCCCGTGCCTTGAGAGGCCGAGGTGAGTGGATTGCCTGAGCTCACGGGTTCGAGACCCGTCTGGGCAACTTGGCGAGACCTCATCTCTATAATAAATCAAAAATTAGCTGGGAGTAGTAGCGCGCGCCTGTAGTTCCAGCTACTTGGAAGGCTGAGGCAGAAGGATCGCCGGAGCCCAGCAGGTCGAGACTGCGGTGGCCGGGAGCAGCCACAGTCTGGGTGACAAAGTAAGACTCCAATTCAAAAAAAAAAAAAAAAGAAGTGTTGAAGCTTATCGAATGTCTTCTCTGCGTTTGTTGAGATGACTTTATAGCTGTTCCCCCTATAACTTATTAAAGTGGAAAATGAGATTCACAGATTTTTAAATGTTAAGTTATCCTAAAATTCTCTGGGATACAGTGTATTTTGATTATGATGAATTATCATTTTATATACTCCTGGATGCACATAAGATGTCCTCTGTGGTCTCCTCAAAGTATCTGAAAGACTAAAAAAGGCAGCTGGGAATTTCACCTTAAAAAGTAGAGCCAGAGCCATGCAGCTGGAGAAACACAGTTTGTTGCTGAGATTGTGACCCTATGTTTATTCTGTGTGCTTAGGGATGTAGGCTGTAGAGCTAAGAAAACATTAAGACTGAGATACTCCCTTTTCATCTGAATGATACTTGCATTAACAAAATATTCTTCACAGTCATAGGATTTGGTTAGTTTTGTATAAGCTTGTTAACTGAAATAAATGTGGCAAAAAGCAGTTATTGTCTCAACACTGGCAAGAGTGCAAATTGGCTGGGTTCTATGAGAACTCTAATTAAGGCAGACTGATCACCTGTGTTTAGAGTGGAAGGGTCATCCTCTCCTTTGTTTCAGATCTTCAATCAATACTTCAAAGACAATGTGATATCAATAATGTAAAGGTGTCATAAAATGTAGGTACAATGATCCCATAGAATAGTTAATTTGCTATAATTATTGCTTAAATAGATGATAGGCAGGTACTTCTTTTTAATAAAGAATATTGGGAAAAAGGGAAATGAATTTAAGTTTAAAAAAAGACATGTTTTTGAAATATGAATAAAGATTTAAGATATAAATAAGCTATAATCAAGAAAGGAAGAAAATAAGGGGGGCACAATTAATAATCATTGAGTATCATTATGTTCTCAGAACTTTACTAGTGCTATGTCTGTTCATTCAAAAACTATGATGTGGCTAGTACTTTATAGATGAGGAAACTGAAATTCAGAGAAATTAAAAATCTTGCTGCAACTGTAGAGTTGATAAGGGACTGAACTGGGATTCGAATGAAGTCATCTTTAAAACCTGGGACACCTTTTCACTTTGCCATTCTGAAGAATATGAAAAGGGATAATTAAAAATTATGATCTTAAGCCATTAGTGAGAATATGCTTAATCCAAAATATCTTTATATTTGTGTACCTTCCAACTATACAGATACTTGCTTTTGTTTCACTTTTTAAAGAAAATTAAAAAGAATCTTTCTAGTTTCACTTAGTATTCCCTTCTAAAGCAAGGTGGGATAAAAATATAGGGATAGATAACTGCTTGGGAATAATTCAGTTATTATTCATGTTGTGCCTCTATTCATATCTTTGATTTTAAAAAATCGACTTGCTTTTCTAGTAGAAAAATGGGCAAAGAAATTTAACACATGAAAAAGGACTTTGAAAAATACCTATTGCAAATTTAATCTCATTGGTAAATTAAGAACCGAGAATATGATATTTAAATATATAATTTCCAACTTATAAATTTTAAAATGTTGTTTAATATTATAATACTAATTTTGGCACAGACTTGAGGAATCCATACTTGGGTGGTTAAAAGGAAAAGTAATATAATGAAATTTTTTTCTTGGAAGACAGCTTGGTAATGTGTACCAAAAATATCCAAAATATACCTACAGCATGATCCCATGTACAGAGTACAGAATATAGAGTGGAGATAAAGAATGCACTCACTGATCTTTAGCAGAAAGGGCTTTATTACAGGGTATTAAGCAACTTTTACAATTGCTAGGGCAGCCAAAGAGACCAAGGTTGAGCCTCTAGAAAGGCTCCAAAAGATACCTGCAGAACTGGTCAACAAGGGCAAGTCACTGGCATTTGGTTAAACTGGGAACCTGCAGCTCTTGGTGCTAGTTCTAGAAGCTTGCCACATCTGCTACAACTGGCACTAAATAGGAAGCTTCAAACCCATTTTCTATCCCAAGTTCTAAATTCAAGATTCACAGAAGTGCATTTAATAACAGATTAAACATTTTTAATTAGTTAATTAGCTTATCCATCATCTCAAACATCATTTCTTTGTGTTGGGAACATTCACTATTCTCCTTCTAGATGTTTGACACTGTATAACATGTTATTGTTATATACAGTCATCCTACAGTACTACAGGAGACTAGAATATATCTTCCTATCTAACTGTAATTTTGTATCGATTCACAAGTTCCTCCTTTCTAGCTCTTTCTCCTTATCCAGAATTTAAATGACATCTGGAATTCTAGCTGAATTGGATTCTGGTGATGTAAATTATAGTTTTTTTCAACTTTTGCAGTTCAAGGAGGCATTCAGTAAAGAAATTGGAGTAGATACTGATGAGCTAACCCTCTATTTAAGCACATTCAGCAATTCTACTTCTAAAGAAATAATTATGAACATATAGCTCAAAGAGTGTTCATTGCAATATTGTTTATAATAGTGTAAAATTGGAAATAACTTAGATGACATAAAAGAATATTGATATTAGTTATAAGATATCATGAAACCATGGAAAATGAGCCTATAGGAGAAAATCTAAGCTACCTTGGCTTGGCAGTGAGTTTTTTAGATACAACAAAAGGACAATTTGTAAAAGAAAAAAAGATAAATTAGACTTTATTAAAATTAAAAGCTTCTCTTCTGTGAAGCACAATGTTAAGAGAATAAAAAAACAAACCACAGAGTGAAGGAAAATACTCGCAAAGGACATATCTGATAAGGAACTTATATCCAAAATATACAAAGAATGATTAAAATTCAACCATAAGAAAAAAACAACCAAAATCTGAGCCATAGGTCTTAACAGTCATCTCACCAAAGAAGATACACAGATGGTAAAGAGGCATACAAAAAGTTGCTCCTCATCATATGTTATTAAGGAACTGCAAACTGAAACAGTAATGAGATATAACTACACATCTGTTAGAATGGCCAAAATCACAAACAGTGATAACACCAAGTGTTGACAAGGCTGTGAAGCAACCGGAACTCTTATTCATTGCTGGTGGCAGTGCAAAGTGATACAGTCACTTTGGAAGACAAGTTTGGCAGTTTTTTTACAAAGCTCAACAGTCTTACTATAGAGTCTGTCAAACATTCTTCTAAATATTTACCTAAGTATGTTGAAAACTTTTGTCTATGAAAACACCTGTACACAAATATTCCCAGCAGCTGAGTTCATAATTGCCCCAAATTGAAATTAACCTAGATGTCTAATAGATGAATAGATAAACAAACAAATCTATATTACTAAGTGAAGAAGCCAGTCTGAAAAGATGACATACTTTTAACTACGTGACATATGGAAAAGGCAAAACTATAGCGCACCAGAAAGATGTAGGGGATGATGGAGAAACAGGTGAAGTGCAGGAGATTTTGAAGGCAGTGAAACTCTTCTGTATGATCTTTAATGGTGGATATATGACATTATTCATTTGTCCAAATACGCAGAGCTGTACAACAAAGAGATAAAGAGTGTGAAGCTTAATGTAAACTATGGACATTACTTATTAATAATGTATCAACATTGGTTTATCAGTTGTAACAAATGTGTCACAATGCAAGAAAACTGTGTGTGTAGGGAGAAAGGCTACAGAGGAGCTGTTTGTATTTTTCTGGACAACTGTTATTTACAAATTTAAAATTGCTCTAGAATGTCTATTCTTTTTTTAATCTATGAGATTATGGAAGATTATTTAATATTATGACAAATGTTCATAATACATCAGATGAATAAAGCAAATCACAAAATCTTATGGTCTTATTTTTCTTTGTAATACATATTACATGTACTTGTGCACACAAACATGCACACTTATGCACACATATATTTACTCATGGACAAAGACTTGATCATCTAACTCAAAAGGTCAACAGTCTCTGAGAAATAGAATAAGGTGCAATTTTTAAACTTATTAACCTCCAAAATTTTTCCATGAAACTTATATCAGTGTAGGACAAGAAAGAATAGTTTTTAAAAAAGCCTCTACCTAGGATCAGTAGGAGGTGCAAACTTCACTTGCACATACATTACTTATGTACCTAATCCTGGCTAGGCATCCCACATCTATATAGTAAAATAAAGTAAAAAAAAGTCTTTTCCTAAATATGTAAAATATATATAGTAAAATAAAGTTAAAGCTTTTTCCTAAATATGTATTTTAAATAATTATTTTTAATTGACAAAGCATACTTGTAAATTCCAGAAATGGTACAAACTTCCTTTCCTTAAGAAAAAAAGTGAACTTATTTAAAAGAATTTTGATCAGTTATCTTCTACAGGAGATGATTATTTTGTAATGCCCACTTGTAATTTTTGCATAGATGTTAGGCTGCAAGATCAAACTCACAAAGTTTGAAATTGAAGTCATCATTTTCCTGTCTATATCTGTTTCTCTCCTGGCATTTCTCACATCTCAAAATTATAGTGCTTCCCTCTCAATTCCCTGGAATTGAAATCACAGGCATCTTTCAAAATGTCTTCTTCAGTTTCCACATGAAAATTCTCTCCTGTCCCACCAGTATGTCCATCAAGCAATGCTAAGACCATTCGTTTTTTAATCAAAATGTCCTTCAAAAACCACCAACAACTGCGTTGTCTTATGACAAAGATGCCCACCCTAATCGGGTTTTTGAAGCTTTTCTTTGTTTGACTCAGTTTACCTACCTAGGTGTATCTTTTGGTAGGTCAAGTTTTTACCCAGTGTGCCCTATACAAGACGACTTTTATTTTCTTCATATTGTGTAAGTTGTTGTGTCTGAACCTTCATTCCATACCTCAAACTTGAAATCTTTCTTGTACTCATTTCTTTATCCTTAGTGTCTGAGGTTATTGAAAATCTATTTTTCAGTCAGGTTCGGTGGCTCAGCCTGTAATCCCAGCGCTTTGGGAGGTTGAGGTGAGTGGATTGCCTGAGCCCACGGGTTCGAGACCCACCTGGGCAACTTGGTGAGACCTCATCTCTACAATAAGTCAAAAATTAGCTGGTTGTGGTAGCACGTGCCTGTAGTTCCAGCTACTTGGAAGGCTGAGGCGGAAGGATCGCCGTAGTCCAGCAGGTCGAGGCTGCAGTGGCTGGGAGCAGCCACTGCACTACAGTCTGGGTGACAGAGTGAGACTCCAACTCAAAAAAAAAAAAAAGAAAATCTATTTTTCCTTCAACTTCTTAGTGTTTCTTGAAAAATTTCCTGTTTTATTCTATTCGCATAAGAATCCATCCAACTCCTTTGTGCTCCCTAAAACTGTGCTGAACCTTCATTATAACACTTTGTATAATTTCTCTTGTGTCATGTGAGTGGTGTCCATATCCACTTTCCTCTATAGACCAAAATATCTTTCAAGATAGAGACTATGCTTTGTATCACCTAAAACACACAAAGTGCAGATCTTTGCACAATAAATGGCTGTTAAATTGAATTGATTTAAATTACATTAGAAGTTATTTGAAAGTGCTAGCAAAATGCCATTAATGGTGTCTGTGTAAGATGCTTTGAATTAAATGTGAGGACAAATACATTAATGCTAACATGCTCTCAAGCAAACACGACCAGCTCCGTGGTGATGATTATCAAACATCAGCTTTCCTGCACAAGACTTGTGATTGGAATGCCTGATTTTGTAAGTTCAGAACAAGTTCACTTTTCTTATTTGACTTGAGATCAGAAGATGGCATCATATAATCAATGTAAGAAAAAGTGTAATAGATACACAATTTGAGGGGAAGTGATCTGAGATCATTCTGTGTCTAAGAACATATTTGCATTACTACAATGATAAGATGGTGAAGGAAGCAGAAGAAATATGTGATCCTTTTCTCTTCATCCCTCCTCTCCTACAAACCCAACTAACAAACAACTGATGACCCAGACTTTCCTTTTGTTGGAAATTAAATAATATTTCTCTAAAATAGCTATGTGATCATTGTTATATATAAGAACATGTAAAATATGGCTTGACATCCCTTCAAGAAAGAAACTAATACGTTAGTAGTACTTCAAGGCCCTCTGTGAATTTTTGAAGTATTTTAGTAATAACTGATTTTTTAACTTATTAGTAATGTAATGGAACAAACATCAAGTGGAATTGCCTATAATGAATTTTTAAGAATCCACTATTATTTCCTGTTATAGAAACATGCATTCAAATATAAACCCAAGACGCTGTCCATGGTCCTTATGTGCACATAACACTTAGAGTGGCATTATCCTAGACATAAAAGAACAATAGAGGAAGCCTTCACTGTGCAGCAACTTCTTATTATCATTTATCGTTCCACTTGATTCAAAAAAGAATACTTTTGATTAATTTCTTATATATTCATTTGCATATAAAGTGATGGCCTAGGCTATAAACCACTGACCCCCTTTTATACTAACAGCTTAATGCTGTATATATTGCAATCTAGTTTTATAAAGCTGAAAAGTAAGCTTTGTGTAATAGTAAGACAATGAAACAAATCATTAACTCCTCAGAAAATCATAATACCCTCGTAAGTGCCTGGAGGGGAGGGCGGTGTCTGATGCTTGTTTTTGTCAAGTTTATGCATTCAGATGGATTCTGTTAGTCTGTTGTATACAGGGAGCCAACAGAGGAATTCGCAATAAAGAGCATTCACATACAGTGAATATGCAACATGTGTTGACTTCTTTAGTCAAAAAACCCACTTCTTTTAAGATATGTTAAAAGACTAAAGTGTCCCAACTTATAGTTACAAATAAGTGATAGTATTGTTTAAATCAATTTAGATGGTCGTTTTCACTCTCATTGTATCATGAATCCTGAAAAATTCAATACAGCAAGAAAACATATCAAGTAAATGAAATAATTTTAACAATTTTAAAGATAAAACTCAGGACTTAATTTGTTTTTCTGTTCAGTTATTTGGGGTGAGGTTGGACTGAACAGGTGATATAGTGCAGTAAGCAAAAAAATTTACAGGCATGATCAGATCAGCTATAAGAGTGTTACTTTTAGTTTGAATTCCTTCCATTTATCATCTTTGTCACACCTGAAATACTATCCAAATTCAGTGTGTATTTTGTATGTGTGATGATCTAACTTTATAGGGAAGAGTCTAGTGATCCTCATTTACCATCAAGATGTAATGCTGGTGATTAAATTACAGATGACACACCACATCAATTCTTATTAGAGATGTGCAGCCAGTAAAATGTTTATATTTCAGTAGATGATTTCCGTCACCCCTCTCACCCATTTCTCATTATATTAAACTTGGTGATTATCAATGGGTGCTTCAGACTACACTTGCTCAAGTTACACATTTGGCATCTTATTAAGGCATGTTTTGATATATGTACATGCTGGTACTTCTTTAGGTGGTTGTAAATAGTAAATGACAAGATACATATCAGAATGGTTTGTACATTTTAAAGTCTTATAAAAATAAGATGAGGCATTATGTTTATGCATTAGATATTTATTTAGCACCTGCTATTTACTGGGAATTCCGGTAGATACTGGAGTAGCTTAGTTAAAAAAAGTTTTGAAATACCTGTTCTCATGAGGCTTATATTCTAGTGAAGGGAGACGCATATTAAAGAAGAAAAATATATGACATTTCATCATGATAAGTCCTAAAGTGGAAAATAAAGATGAGAAGAGGTTAGAGAGTGACAGAGATGAGTATCAAGCATGGAAATTTAAAACAGGAAAGGGCTTTTGAGATGGTGACTTTTGAACTAAGGCTCAAAAGAGTCCAGGGAGGGATACCTTGGAGAAATCTGTTGCACACAAAGGGTACAGCAAGTTCTAAGCCATGAGCTTGTGTGGAAAGTTTGAGGAACACCAAAGAGATTAGAATGCCTGGAGCAGTATAAGTAAGGGGAAGATGAGTCAGGTCAGGTGGCACAAAGAGGGGATAATGTAGAGGCTTGTTAACCCGTAGACTTTGAATGGCCACAAGACTGACTTTAGCCAATGGCATGTGCTCAGCAGACATTGTTACTCTGAAGAGCTCATGTGTGCCTCGTCTTGGTCTTCTTCTCTTCTGTGACTGACAGTGCTACAGTTGGTGGTTCCTGCAATAACCTGGCTCCTGGGGTGTTTGAGGTAAAAATGATATGAAACAGAGTGTTCATCTGACCTATAATAGATAGGTAATATGAATAAGAAATCTGCTATTTGAAGGCACTGGGATTTTGGCTTTGTTTGTTACTGTAGCATAATGGAGCTTCTTTTACTTTATACAGGAAATCACTGGAGGTTTTTGAGCAAGGAGTTATATAATCTGACTTCTGTAACACATGTGTTGTTATATCTTCTGTGCGGAAAAGAGTTCCCAGAGGGCAAGAACAGATAGAGGAGATGGGAAGCAGGTTATTGCACATACACAGGCAAGACTCAGACAAGGAAATAGCATGAGGGATAGGTAAACATGGAGGGATTGTAGGTATATTTTGAAGATGAGCAATTAGAATTTGCTGAGGCATGAATGTGAAGCATGAGAGAAAGAGGAGAGTTAAGAAGGACTCCAAAATTTTTGACTTGGACAACTGAAAGAATGGGGTTACTATTTACTGAAATGGCGATGCCTATAGAGGAAGTGAATTTTGGGTGGTAGGATTGGGAGTTTTATGTTGTACTTGTTAAGTTTGAAATATACATTAGCCGTATAACTGAGGACATGAAGTAGATAGTTACATCTATAAGTCTGAAGTCCAGAGAAGAAGTCTAGACTGATTAAAAGTAATCTAGCAGATTAAGAGTAATCAGTAGAGAAGTTATTTAGTTATTTTCAATCTTTATTTTCAAATAAAGTTATGAAGTTATTTTCAAATTTTTATTCACCTAACTCCAATATCTAGAGCCTCCATGAGTTTGTTTCTATTGACCCTCTTTTATTTCTCTATTTAAAAAATAATGTGGAATTTTCTTTTGGCATTTTTAGTAATTTGGGGTTGAATGCTAGATATTAAGTCAACAACAACAACAACAACATTAACACTGCAGAAGCTACAGATGTCAAATTCCTCCAGAAAGGATTCATTCCACTTTTGTCTAGGTTAATAGAGTTGTTGCTGATCAGGCTGGATTGTAAGCCTGGTAAAGCTCAGTCTAATGCTAATTCACCCCTTTTATGGCAGATCTTAAACTCCAGTCTTTGTCTTGTGAATCTGTTGAAAGCTTCTCTTTGCTTTCAGGGGCTTTCTGCTCAAGTTTTTTGGGCACCTTACTACAACGAACACTAGAATTTGGAAAATGTCTCAAAAGGTCAACCTGCTAAGTCTCTTCCTGGTTCCCATTATTCTTAGAGATGACCCACCTGTAGCTGTATAGGTTGAATTCTAGACTTTTTACTTGCTCGGAATTCACAAATGGGCCAAAGTAAAATGCATCAGAAAGTCAATTCACTTCTAGAAATTTCCAAGTTATCACTTTCAAGTTTTAGCACTTCCAGTTTTTGTTGCTTTAGGAAACTCTGAATTTCACTTGGTTTTCATAGTTGTTCCCAGTGGAAATGCTGGTCTTCTGCTATTCACTCCCTGCCATCCAGAAGTAGTAATGTTCAGATAATATTTAGAGTTATGGGAGTGGTTGAACTATCAAAGGGAGTGAGTGAAATACAGAAGAGGATTGAATATTGAAGTCATGAGCATTCCAAAATTGAGAGTATATTCACAAATTCAAGGGAAAAAATAACTTTCTGAATAGTATTGAGCTATATTTAAGAAGACCATATTTTATAATTTGTCCATTATTACTTTTGCTGTATATATGTGGCCTTGATCTCTTAACCCTTTTTTTTTTTATTTTAAAGATATGGGGTACAATTCAAGATTAGGTATACAAGTGGTCATTATACAGGTAAAGTTTGGGCCTCCCTTTGGTCCCCACTTTGCCTGATTTGAGATCAGGTACCCTTATTGCATCCCCCAACTCCCACCCTGGCAGTATCCTGCTACTGCCAATCCCTTTCTATTGTATTATGGTAAGTGTTCAGGGTCCCCTTATGAATGAGAACATGTGGTACTCTGTTCTTTATTTCTGTGATAGATCACTGAGTATGATAGACTCTAAACCCTTTCAGGATACTGCGAAGTCTGCATGCTTGTCCTTCTTTATGGTTGCATAATACTCCATTGTGTATATGTACCACATTTTTATTACCCAGTCCAGTTTTGATGGGCAGCATGATTGTTTTCATGTTTTTGCTACTATGAACTGTGCTGCAATAAACATATCTTGCAGGTATCTTTTTTGTAAAATGATTTGAGTTCCTCTGGGTATATTCACAGTAGGGGGATTACTGGGTCATATGGAAGGTCAATGTCTAGTTCTTTTAGAAATCACCACAGTTTTCCAAAGAGGTTGCACTGGTTTGCATTCCCACCAGCAGTGTAGAAGCATTCCTTTTTCCCCTCATCCTCACCAGTATCCATTGTTTTTTGTTTTATTAATTATGGCCATTCTTACTGGAGTTAGGTGGTATCTCAATGTGGTTTTGATTTGCATTTCTCTGATAACTAGCAAGGCTGAGCACTTTTTCATGTGTCTATTGGTAGCCCATATATCTTTTGAGAAGTATCTATTCATGTCTGTTGCCCACTTTTTAATGGAGCTGTTTGTTTCTTTTCCTTTCAGCACATTTAATTTCCTTGTAGATACTGGAAGTTAAGGCCTTTGCCAGATACACAGTTGGCAAATTTTTTCTCCCACTCTGTGGGTTGTCTCCTCTCTCTCGATGGTTTCTTTTGCCACAGCCTGCATATTGTAAACAGACAGAAACTGGAAACATTTCCCTTAAAAACCGGAACAAGACAAGGCTGCCTACTCTCACCCCTCATGTTCAACATTGTGTTGGAAATCCTAGCTAGAGAAAGTAGACAAGAGAAGGAAATTAGGGATATCCAAATAGGAAAAGAGGAAGTTAAGTTATCCCTCTTTGCTGATGATATGATCCTATACCTCAAAAACTCAAGAGAATCTGTCAAAAAGCATGCTTTCACTGATAAAAAAACTTTGGCAAAATCTCACAGTATAAAATAAATGTTCAAAGACAGTTGCATTCTTATATACCAACAACAGGCAGGCTGAGAACTGAATAAAAAGCACAATCCCATTCACAATAGTCCCCACCTCCCCAAATTAAATACCCTGGGATCTTCCTAACCAGAGAAGTGAAAGATCTTTACAATGAGAACTACAAAACACTGCTCAAATAAATTCAAGAGGGCACAGATATTCCATGCTCATGAATAGGAAGAATAAACATTGTTAAGATGTTCATCCTACCAAAGGCGATCTACAGATTCAACGCAATACCCATGAAATTACCAACATCATTCTTCTCAGACCTGGAAATGACGATACAGAAATTCATATGGAAACACTTTTGCTAATTTTCAGTATTCACACTTTCATATTTTTTATTTCCAAGCAATTATCAGTTTGACTAAGGGACCCCAATTGGCACAAATTCTTCTGGGATTTTTCTAATATTTTCTTTTTCTTCCCTAAATGAACTTAAAAAAGTTATTTATAGAAATAATTTTATTTATGAGTTAAAGGCAAAAATCCTTTCAGTATGAGTGAAATTTAAATATGAATAAAATTGTAGAGTTTTGCAGCAACGTGGATGGATTTAGAGTCTATTATACTCAGTGATCTATCACAGAAACAAAGAAGAGAGTACCACATTTTCTCACTCATAAGCACACCCTGAACATTTACCAAAATGCCATAAGAAAGGAACTGGCAGTAGTGGGATACTGCCAGGGTGGGGGCGGGGAGGTGGAGGACACAACATCAATAATGGTACCTGATCTCAAACCAGGCAGAGTGGGGACAAAAGGGAGGCTCAAACTTTATTTGTATGATGTCCATTTGTATATCTAATCCTGAATTGTAACCCGCATCTTAAAAAAAAGGTTTGAGGAGTTGAGTTCAGGTTATACTGAGGTAGTACTGAGCAAAGTCTGTCTTACTGGGAAAAAAAAAGTAGAAGCTCTTGAAACCAGGACTTTCAATGTTTTATGACTGTTGTTATTGATTAGTAGCCTGGTAGGAATGAGATAGGATAGTGAAATTTCAATAAGAGTTTAACGAAGAGGTAGTTTATCAGAAGGAGGGCAAAGAAATCACAAAGAATAGCGTCATACCCTTGAGCTAGAAACTCAGGCATAATTATCACCAGAAGCCTGAACTGGCAAAGAAAGGGAATAGTTACTAGGAACTGGAGACTAAGAGGCCCAGATGCAGACAGGAGGGTCACAGTGACCCCACAGTGAGGTTATCTCAAACTTTCCTCTGGTTTTTTGCCTGTGCTTCCCAATGGGAGCCAGAAAGCAAGGTAACCTATCAAATTCATTCTTAGGGGTCAGCTTCTGGCAATACAGATCTGGGTATCCCTCCTTTTCTCTTACTCTCTCTTTTCCCAGAATTGACAAATGCCTGAACTTTTGTTGTGGTGCTTCCTAGACTACAGAAAATATAGCATGACTTTAGCATCCCTTGCACAACTTTGTGAGTTTGTTTAACAGAACTCTGACACCAAAATTGAGACCACTCTAAAGACACAAATTGGACTTAGCAACACATTTAATGACCCTGTCCTCAATACAAACTATTTCTTTTTAAAAGCATTCTTCACATTATTAAAATCTATCCTGCCATTTAGCATACATACACAAAAGAGAGTGGGTGTAGTTTGCTGAAAATATAAACATCATAAAATTAGATGATATAGACAGTTGGGAGTTTGTTTCAATCTCGTTTACATTCATAGAAGATCAATCTAGAACCTTTGAAGCCAAATGCTTTTCTCATTTACTTTTGCAACATAAGTTTTTAGAAGCTTGGATGCATGTTTTAATCTCAACTCACCCTTCACATAAACTGATATTGCCATGTAATATCAATTCACTATAAATATCAATAGAGAAGTTCCAATGCCAAGGAACATAGGAACTGAGCTAGATAGCTCAGAGTAATGGGTTACTAGAATATCATGATTACATAATTTATTTTGTAAGTAATACAAAAAACTGACTCAGGAAGCTGCCATGAGGTCTCATAATGACTCTTTTGTAGGTTCCTGACCTGAGTGGAAAAGTCTATAACTGAACTCACAGCCTTTGAAAAACCTGCTCTCCTTCCTCTGTCTTTATTTTTTTTTAATCCTCATCAAAGACATCATAATCTTCCAGTGATCCAGAAACAAAACATTGAAACGATGTATTCATTCACTCATTTAATCAGTAATCACTTGTCAAGCATATACTGTACTGGAGATAAAGACAAATGAGGTTGAGTATGTTTTATGAAAGAGCTCAGTCTGGAAGGCTTGATGAAAAGTTAAGTATCCTGAGTCTTAGAATACATTTTTGCTCAGTGAGTTTTTGGCCATCCTGGAAGGATACCAAGACCCTGTGTGTGTATGTGTGTGAATGTGTGAGGGAATGTGTGTATAGTTAAATTATATGATTAAAGGTGTGAGGGAGTGTACTCCAGAGAAACTTTGCTCTGCTTTTTCAAACAAGGAGCATTCACTTTATCTCTCAAATGTTTCTTGGAAATCATTCTCTCTTCTTTATTATGGCTGCAATAACCCTAGTTGAGGACTTACTGTCTTCTCTTTGGCTTATTGCAATAAACCTCCTAAGCTCCAAATTCTCCCTCCAATGGCTCACTCTACCAATTATTGCCACATTATCTCCTTGGAAGGACATTACTTGCACCCCATCTAATACTTGACCTCCTCACCTGCTCCCTGCTATAAGCTTCACTTTTGAGTGCTTGTTTACTTTGATCCCTCTGGAATGCCCTTCCTTGTTCACCTGTATTTTCATCTTTGGAAATCTTGCCATTTCTTCAAAGATAGGTCGGTTGTAAATATTCTCTCCTCCAAGCTCTTATAAATGTTTGTATTTTTTTTCATAGTATTTATGATAGTCTTTGTTTTATGTCTATTCTTCATCTCCCTCACTAGACTGTAAGCTTTCAGAGGGCTTGGTCATGTCATGTATTTATTTTTCTGTGTTCCTTATATCAACTAGTTGGATACCTTCATATATCAGGGGGAACAGGGCTCAAATGTTTTTAAATCAAATTATACAAACATTCCATAAAGTATCAAAGCAGACTAGAGATAAAACTCTAGCTTGATCTGGTTTTAACAAATTCTGCTGCTAGGTGGCATGACTCTGAAAAGGCATTAAACTTGTCTATTAGTTAAATTATATGATTAAAGGTACATTTTTCTGAAAGCAGCAAAAGTTATACATTTATACACAAGTCAATATAGCAAAAACATTTAACAACCTCATATATTTCCAGATGTGCATCGTTTGTAGCCTAGGTACCACATGTTGAAACCAGACTATGGAAGCAAAAGATTCACTTTTTAAAAATTTGTAATTTGATAGTTTTGTTTTCATGTGAAAAAGAATTCATGCACATCATATTTTGAAACACAAACACCCGAACTTAAAAACAATCCACTTCTTCCCCATGTAGAACTGTCAGAAAGAAGGAGCGATTCAGCAAACTGCATGTCACTATCAGCCATTGATAGCCAGTGATTTGTTCTGAATCCGAAGGCTAACCCAAACCTCATGCTGCTGTATGTCAGATACGATTGGTCCACAGTCAAAGTTTTACAGCTCAGACAGGGCACACTTTATCCTTCAGGCTGCTACTTAAGATAGCCACGACCCTGAGGAGAACCAGTCAACAAAACAGACAGACAAGAGGATGTGATTTGTATGCATCCCTGAGCCAGCTCACATCACCCCTGACCTACAGGTCAGGCTGCAAATGACAGCAGGGTGCATGCACCTGATCAGACAGAATATTCTCATTATAGATCCTGGGAAGAGAGAGAAACTCTTCTGTGTTTACCCATAGACCAGCTGCAATCTACCTAGGGAATGAGCAATAAATAAATAAATAAATAAATAAAAATACTGATTTGTTTCGAGAAGATGTGACCGATGTGTAAATACCTTTTAAATTTTAAATCAACCATTTTTTTCATGGTAAATTGAGTGAGCATGAGATGATTATACAAAAGAAGTTTATTAAAGGGAAGAAACGGTCTGCTTAATCACAGATGGACCTTCCAAAGAAAAACTAACTTGAACTCGGTAACTCTTAATGAATTACAATAAGACAACTTTTCAAATACACCTAGCCATAATTATTTGTTTTAGAATAGATTTTGGTTAAGTGTAAATCTGAAACGATGTTGAAAGCTTACAGATGTGCTATCTTTTAAATTTCCATATGTTTAAAACAAATCTGAATTTTCAAAATGATCTGTATTGAAATGGAAATTGCTATAGAGAAGGTAGACTAAATCACTAAGAGTGGTAATTCTTAACAATAAGGGAGAGGACCTCAGTCTTAAATTATTAAGATTAGCTTTGCCTGAAGACAGTAGAATAGAGAAGATGACCTCTGGGGGCCCCATGAGGGTTCTAATTTCTAATAGCATATCCTAAAAACGTTAGAAATTTACCATAAAACTGTTCTAACGTATCATGGATGAAATTTCATTGTCCAAATTGTAATAATTATATATACCAAAAAGCACACTGTTACATAGTTGGCTTATAAAGTGGGTGCTAATCCTATTTCTGAAATACTTGAGGACTAAAGGAGCTAATTTATATATGTATATATTACACCATAAATGATGCATTTAGCTCCATACACATGAGAATACTGAGATGATGAATGAAACATGCAGATGGGATCCCTCGGGAAGCTTTAGTGCAATGCTAGTCAACAATATTTGACTGATGTCTCTTTAGCAACAAAAAGTGGAAACATTGAGTAATATAACTTTCCATCATATACAAGCATTATGTTCCCCCTAGACTGTATGTTGGCAACTTCACAATGTCTTATTTGTCTTTGCATTCTCAACATGTAGTACAACGCCTATTGGCTCTGAAAAGGACCTAGGCTTGAAGACATGCAAGTGGTCAACCAGTAAGCCCTAGCCTTGTTTTTTACTAAGGCCAAGCAGGCGAAATTCCTTCTCTTTCTTTGATGTTCAGTTTAGCCTCTTAGGTTTCTTTCTATGCTGGGCTTGCCCTTTACATTGATATGAATAACATTTTGACGCTAGTGTATTTTTTAAAGATATTGGACTCTGGAAAGTTCATGGAGGTAAGAGACGTACAAGTGGCAGCATGCATGCCAATCACGGGACCTTGGACAAATTACTGAAACGTTCTGAGTCTCATTTTTTAAAAATTTGAAATAGATCAATAATTAGTCTAGTCTCATAAGATTCCAATAAGTTTTAAATGAAAAAGTATAGAAAATTATTTGTAAATTATAAAATGCTATTAAAATGAATTATCATCTTATTTTTCTCCCTTTGATGAGATATAGATATTAGGGTTTTATCAGCTAAAAAATTTTATTTCAGTAATAAAGAAATTCTGCTACATGTTCTTCACACTGTTGCCTGATCTGATGTTAAATGACAGAAAATAGAATAAATAAAAAATATGTTATTCTCTGCATAGGGTTGCCAAGTTTATCAGACTCAAATACAAATACAGAACTAAATTTTAATTTCAGATAAACAGTATTTTTTAAAATATAAGAATGTTCTATATAATATTTAAATTTAACTGGGTGTCATGTATTTTATCTGGCAATCCTACTTCAGTTTCAATAAGCAAACTAAAGACTCAATTAATTGTAACCTCATTTACTTCTAAAACTGTCCTCTGACTCCTTCATTAAGTGACTCTTATTGTTTTATCTTCATTTGAATTGTTTATATAGGAATTTTAATAAGCAATCTCAAAACATTCGGGGAAATGCAAGAATAAGACCAAGAGGTAAAAAAAAATAGATTAAATTATTTGATAAATATTCCTAAGGCACAAGCTAGGTGACAGGAACTGTACTCCGTAGTAGCATGCTTAGATCTACACTCACCATTTCATAACTGTCCTTTGTATTGCTAGGATTGGAAGTCTGCAAACTCTATGTTCCCAATGTCTTTGATATCTAACTTGCTATTAGGTGTTTGCCAATAGGATTCACTGTAGGTGATTGCAAGGTGAAAAGAAGGGAAAACTCTCCTTTCTCTCCATCAGTTTCTAGCAGCAGCAGTCATGGGCAATCAGGAGAGACTGCAGATAGCTTTGGGCTTTAGCAATAAGAACACTAATTTCAGGTTCTTGGTTCATTGCACTGTAGCAACAATGTGATTCCAATAGTAGCAGCATAGAGGCCATGCCTCTGGGAAATTCAGTAATGAGGATGACCATAAGCCCATACTTAGTTGTTAGTTTTCTCTCATATTCTTCTTGATCTTCCACTTTTTCCGGTTAGTTTGTGATCCACTCCCTGGATTAAAGTCTCAATGTTCGAAATACCTGGAGTGGTTCCTGTTTTCTTGACTGGACATTGTCTATACAAAGGTTTCTTAGTGGAAAAGTTTGAGAACCTCTGCTGGAACACAACTCTTTTACACCACAAAGAACTTTTAGTATGGGTATTTGGGGATGCATCTAAAATTACTGATAGGCTAAATGGAAATCAGCTCCACATCAGAGGAGTTCTCAATTACACGGTAAGCAGAAAAGTAAACATTTATCGTCAAATTTTGTGACCTTAGCTACCCATGAATAATGGCTTGATCAGACTGTTATTAGTAGTAATTCATGTAATATGAGAGAAGCAAAGTCAATAGACATTGTTAATATAAAATAAAAATATTTTCCTTGAGATTCTATCAGGAGGAAAACT
Source organism: Carlito syrichta (assembly GCF_000164805.1). Taxonomy (NCBI): domain Eukaryota; kingdom Metazoa; phylum Chordata; class Mammalia; order Primates; family Tarsiidae; genus Carlito; species Carlito syrichta. Next base: position 166,632 of record NW_007249811.1, on the reverse strand, counting down.
TATTGGCAGATAATCTACATTTCACATAATTATTTTGTTGAATTAAGTTTGTCTGGTTTGCCTCTCTGCTCTTAGGTAGATAAAAGCTTTAACTAATGTAGGGTTTTCAAAAATGCCTTTTTATTTAATCTTTGGAGTATTTTATTATCTTATAACCAAGACATTATATTGTATACCTAATTAAATTTTTTCTTTTTGAAATTCTAGTCTATTTGCTATCTTTTCCTTACTTGAGAAGAAGAATGCAATGGGACTCCTCCTAATACTCTGCATATTCCTGAAGATAATTAATCAGTAGCCCCCTCCCTCAGTATTTCCTTTTTTTCAGGTGAAGCCATCTCAGTTCCATTGACCTTTAGGCATGATTGTTGTTCCCATCATGTTACATAGTTCTCTGGACTGAGTATAATCAGTGTGAGCTTGCCCATCTTTTAACTGCCACAATTAGAGCTGAGGTTTCTAAAATTTTGTTAAAGAATATCATCTAAGTTATTTAAAGGAAAAACACTTGTTTTGCTTTCACAAGAATGAAAACATTTATGTGGAAAATATTTGACTAAAATATGAATGGAGCTAGAAATTCATCAGGACTATTGATCTGACTTCATAAAATGCTTTCTAAATTCATAGCATAATGTACTACATGTTTCAAAATTATCTTAGTTCAATGCAGCATATTTCCTTTTTTTCAAGAAAATATTCTAAACTAAGCCTATAAAGTCAAGTAAGTGAAGCACATTGAATAAAGAAACTTTATAAAAAATCTGGCTGAGATAAAGCCTGAACTGAAACCAATGGAAACAGATTGGCCACTGGTTTTTGTCATTTTCTTCTTAAGTCACTGTAAACTTAAAATATTCAAATCTTAATGAACAATCAAATAAACTCCCAAAGGGAAAAAAAAAAAAAAAGAAGCCTAGTGTTCATTCCTGCAAAGACATTTATTCAAGTATGTTGTAATACCTGACTCAGAGTTACACACATAATAAATACTTAATGGAAGACATATAATTAATTACTAAGTAATAGTAATAATAGTGCATTTAAAATAGTAGCTTATTTAAACATGATAGCAATAATAATGAATTTGAAATCTATTTGACAATTTCATAATTCTTTATAAAGAAAATTTGTGGGATAGAAAACCCAATAGTGTTTATGATAAAGTACTCATCTATGCTTTATATTGAAGTAAAATTTTGTTTTAATATATAATATGATAATAGTTTGTGTCATAAAAAACTGCAGAATAATCAAATACATTTTGTTTTTACAGATCGATATATTGTGATACATATTTTAAGCAAAAAGAAAACAAAATAGTTTAAAATATGGTTAAGACACAAAATAAAAATACATATATTTATGCATAGAAATAAGTTCTTAAATATTTAAGTCAATGGAAATTTTCAAAAAGCATCTTTAGCTAATAAATTTACATAAACTGCAATGTTCATCCCTTGTGCAGAAGGTAATTAATGTATTTAATTTTTAAACTATTCAGGTTATTGAATTTAAAAATTTTTAATGTTTATATAATCATGGAGGTTTTAATGTAATTTTTTCAGTGCTTGGTGAGGTATTAGTGGTAATGATTTTAGATCAATATTAAGAAGTGTTTTATATCCAATAATAACTTTTATCCTGTTGGCTTGATATTGTTCACTTAATCTTCTGAGTGTACAACTTAGAAGTCATTGACCAATAATCTGGTAGAACTTGATTTAAAGAATTATATTATTGAATTGAAAGCAAAAAACACAAATTAGAAATCATGGGCATTACAGTACTGAGTTTTTTCTCTTTTTTTCTATTTATCCTCTTCTCCCCTCCTCTCTCTTTTTCTTTCCTCTCCACCCTCCCCCACTTTCCATTTATTGAATCCATTGATCAGGAAAATTTGATATCATGTATTCAACATCATTTATTAGCACCTACCATAAAATCATAAAATTACTCATAATAATGGATGAGAAAGGGAATTTAAGATTCAGAGGAAGTATGCATTGTGTTTTCCTTCTAGCTGCAAGATCTGTGGATTTATAATCCCTTCTTTCTTGGTGGGTGCTCATGTCTTGGAGAGTACCTGCATGGCCAGCTGGTCTTTCTTTACTAAATTGCAGGTGAATGTGTTAAATGAGAGATGGGGCAACCCTTTTTGGTCCCCTCCCACTGTGGGAGCTTTTTTGTCCTCTCAATAAATCCTGCTTTCTCAATAAATAAATTAATAAATGAGAGATGAATCAGCCAAAGATCAAACAGGCTAACATACTCTGAACCCGTTCATAATCCAGGGTGGATTTTTAATTAACTGAAAGTAGTTTTTCAATTTTAAGTAATAAAAAGATTTTTGAGTTATCTAAATAATTTAAGAAAACAGTTTAAACACTAGCAGCAATGACAGCAACTCTGTATCCTAGGAATATTGCAATGAATGAGTCAAGTGAAATATTTTATAGTGGCAGGTTGGGTGACAATAACTAGGACTCAATAAATAGCAGCAACATTTGTTGAGTTCCTGTTGAATGCACAGACTTATTCTATATCTTCCAGAATTAAAGGAGAGAAAAAGAATGTGATGAGATTTGGATGCTAATGTCAAGGACTTACTTCCAGCTCCTCCAAAATATATTTGCTTGTCCCTTATGAGTTTATCATCAAAAGATCCCACCAACATCTTACAGAAGAGGTCTATATCTGATTCTTTTTTTGTACTGCTCATGTCCATTCTAATTACCTGGATACAGCAGGCAATTCAATGAGTATTTGTTAATACAATACTGGTAATACAAGTCAAATTTTGTTTGGAAGATTTCAATATTTTTTAGGCTAAATACTTAGACTCACCAATTTCAAACATGGAGAAATCTCAGGGATAAGAAGAATTATCTCTTTAGTGCAGTTTTAAAAAATGTGAAGAACATATTTCACATACTCTCATAGTGAGAAAACTAACTAGAGGGATTTTTTTTTTTAATTAAGTTTTTGTTTGAGAAATGACTTTAAAGTTTTCAACAAGAAGATCTTACTTCCCATCCCCAGAAGTTACAATGCTGAAAAAAAGAAAAGGAAAATTTAGTTTCTGCAACAAATTAATATTGAACTGGTCCATTTGAATTTTTACTCTTTGTATGAATGAATATTCTTACTGACTAATAATCTAGTGGAATTTGGTTTTAAGAATGATGTTATTGAACTGAAGGCAAAGGACACAGATTAGAAATCATGAGAGTTGCAGTATTGAAGCTTTTTTTTTTTCATTTTTAAAGTTCTCTTCTCTTCCCCTTCTCTCTTTTTTTAAATAAAAAAAAATTTAAATCACGAATAAGGTAAAGGATTAATTTTTGACTGTTTTAAAAGATTTTGTTCTTTACTAGGACATGATAAAATTCATAGATAAATCTATTATGTTCACCCATATATGGCATGGCTCTTTCTTTCTTTAATGATACATTGTAATAACCGAATAGTATCTGCCAAGTCAGAGAGCTTTTCTTCAAATGGCATCCTTCCTTCCTCCTCATCACCACACAACAAAACTACTAGGCATCAAACCTGACTCTTGGGAAGACACTGTAAACCTACGAATTTCTGCCCAAGCAATAAAGAATAAGACAATTAAGACAATTGTCAACAATTAAGACAAATAAAGGAAGATTAGAGTTACTTTCTGGCACAGTGACAGCTACAGAGATGGTTTTTAACCTTGTAAAAATGTGCTTTTGGGTTTAGGGTTTCATCACTTCTTTTCATTCTTCTGAAATGAGTGAATACATATGTAAATAAAACATCTACAAGAATTCTTATGTAAATAAAAAAATATAGCATTCAGAGAAAGAAAAGAGCAGTTGATAAGGGAAAGCCAGTGCTGTGGGGCTTTGAGAACAAGGGAGGGAAGGATTTCTTTGTGCCACAACAAAACGTATGTAACCCTGCTCTTAAAAGGAAGGAGACAGAAGGCTAGTTTTTGCTAAAAGCCAGGCTGCATGTAACTGACCCAGTGGAGGAAATCCTGGTTCTATCTCTTGGGCTTGTTAGCTGTGCAGCATGAATCCTATGTGCATGCAAGATACCTGTGTCTGTTCTGCTGACTTGGGGCTCTAGTGGTGGGGTACATTTTTAAAACAAAAGGGGAACCAATACCGATCAGCAGAATCATATTTAAGGCAGTTTCTATCAAGTTCTATTATTGTTTAATAATAAAGACAAGCAAATAAACAAATCATGCCTTTACTAAAAAGTTGTCTCTTTTTTGGTTGCTAACCAGAGGAGAACGTACTTCCTTCTCTCCTACTCGCTCAGATTAGTGTCCTACATGTACAATTTCAAGTTCCCCATGGAGATGGGGTTTTTAAAGTATGGACAAAACTGGCACCACTTGAGCAAAATATCAATCACCCTTTGAAGTTGGCAGTCTCTCAGCAAAATGTTTTTATGGAATGTTACCTTACTTTATGACAATTCACATCCTGGCAGAAGCCATAATCATTTACATATGGGAGGCAAGGGTCTGTGAAACGTCTGAAAACAATAAAGCCAATAATCTGCAAATTATTGATGCTTTTAAGGGTCAGAGTAATAAAGATAGCTAATCACTATTTTGCAAGTTTTTTACTAAGAATCTTAGAATGAAAATTGTGAAGATACTGTTGTCTTCTCATATTGTTGACTTGTCATTTGCTACACAGCAGTTGTTGGGTTTAAAATATGTGAGATAAGACACTTCTTTCCGTGGAAGTTAAGGTACTTGATTGAAAATACAAGTCAAATGTTTTACATTAATCTTCCGTCCTTTCTCTAGTCACATGTTAGAAGATTTTTATAACCTGAAAGTCAAGTAAATTTGCATAATACTACAGGTTTAAAAAAAAGCAACTTTATAGAATGGGAACCTCTCAGGAACTATTCTGATGCTTTATGTGTTTGCAGTTATTATTATTTTTTGGCCACAGTTTGAAATAAAACAATTTAAACTGCTTTTAAATGGATTGAGTTTTATTTTTTTATTTAAACATACGATTCAAACATGACATGAAAACTGTAACTATTTATAAATTAATCAAAATTTTAATAAAAACTTTTATGCCTAGAAAGAGTTGCTTTAAACAGGGTGAAAATAACAACCAGGATTTTAAAAAACTCCCACGAGGGTCAAAATGCACGCAAAAATAAGCAAGAACCAATTGCCACTCAATACATAAAAATAACCAAGGATTCAAAAGCAAGAATAAAGCTATTACAAGTAGCTTTATTTCAAAGGTAATTATTGCCAATATTTTTTAGAGTGAGGACAAAATCCTACAGTAACTTTCAGTATGAATCTCACTGATCCTTTAACAACTTTGATGTCTTCTCACTATAACTCAGTTAATAGAAACGGCATCTTGTTTTCTAAATATCACACCTGCAGTTGTCCACCCTTGGGAATCATTCAATTCATTGGTAAACACAACCCACATGCATCAAAAGTTTCCACTTTTTCCAGCTCTTTTTAGCACCAGAGTCCCTCCCCTCTCCCCAGGCTCCTTGCAGCTATCTAGGGAATCTTTCACTTTTTGTCCTTTCCTGACCCTTCTGGACCACATTTTCTCTTCTTATTCAGGCCATCTGCTCTCAAGGAAGGTAAAACTTCTGGTAGGAAAACAATCAGCCTCCCTCGTAATTAGTTGCTTTTATGAAATATCCTTTCAGCCACTGCCTATGAAAACATACATTTTGCAAATTACAATCCAGATTATGATATTCAGTCAAAAATAGTTTGTAATTGATACATTTCTGGCCAGGACCTCCCCCCTTACCCTGCTAGTGGTACAATCTTCTTGTTCTTGACAGAAGTCTTTCTAAAGACCTGCTCAAGCCTCACTAAGCAGCTGTGAGTTAGGTCATTTTCCCAGGAGTTTTACATGTGGAAAACTGGGCATTAGTAAGGCCTCAAAAAGGACACCATCTGGCCCTAGTGAAAAAAAAGGATCATGACACTTCCTGTGGTACCAACAGACCCTGATGAACCAGAAAGGAATTCAGCCCTGGACTGTGATCCAATAGAGACCGGCCGCACAATCACCTCCGTGACAGCCAACTCCATTCATCTTAGCAGTTATCTCATAGCACAATGGACTTTTGTGCCATGCTGTTTACTGAAGGCGGAGTGAAATCCATTTTGATTTTTGTGTTTAGTCTCAGTGCCTGTCCTCTTTCCTGGAACACACACCATATCAGGAGAGAGTGAACTGCACTCAGAATAATTCTTTCAGTTTCCTTTCAAACTTCTCAGTTTTCTTCCCACTGTACATGAAGCATTAAGAAAAAAATGCTGGACTCTTCAGAGGCTTCAAAAAAGACCTTTTATTGACATGGAGAGCCTTCCCTTTCGCTCACTCTAAGTAAAAATTATTTTAAACTATTCAGATCAACAGGTTTTTAAAAATTATTTTTCAGAAAAAAATGGAAATTTAAACAGATAAGAAAATATTTCAGGAAGTGTTCTGTATCTACTGACTCCATAAGGTGTTACTATGTTGAAAGATCTTATTAAAAATCAATAGAATAACATCAATAACAACAAAATCACATTTTCTTTTCCGAAAAGAAGAGCGCCTGACCAGAGCAACAGGAGAGCAGATGCTAATGACAGCTTACATTGTTTTCTAATTTTTTTTTTTTTTACCATTTATAAAGTCTCTTCATATTTCCTACTTCAGAATATAGAAATTGGGAGAGTCTGATTAATCCTTAATTCTTCATTTTAACTTTTCTCTTTGACCGAATATATTACAAAAACAAATAACAAAGGCACCTCTTAACTAACTCATTATCAGCAACTACATGGATGTGCTTTTTAAACATAAAATATTATTTTCAGTGGATGATTAGAAACCCTGAAAGCAGTCATTCCAGAAATGAACTGTTGCCATTTGGGATAAATAGGGATTTCCATCTGGGGCTTTTATACCATCACAAGGCACTACGAGGAAGAGATGGGTGTGAAGGGAAAGTATTTTCTTAGATCTGAGCACTCCCTTCTCAATTCTAACCAGATTCGTCTTCATTATCCACCTTCCATTTAAAAAAAAATTCTTATAGTCCTAAGATACGAAACCTCATTTTGTCTGCCACTGGGGCTTCATCCGTATACAGATCTGAATCCTCCCCCACTGTTGGAGCCTTCAATAGAAAGCCATATTGCCACACAAAGGGACCTTGGGGTTAAAGAAAATGGTTAATGCCCATCGTTTTTTCTATTCTCAGAATTTAGCTTGGGGAGGGGTGTAGGGAGGCTGCCTGTCTTCCAAATAAATCTTCTCCTGCCTGGGTTTTGAAGAACTTAAAAAGCCAACACAGAATGAGTAGAATTTAATGAAGGAAAACATTTCTCTGACTCTGATTCCCTGATGGAAATGATCAGGCTCTATTGTGGGAAGACATAGCTGTTCCTCATTTATTAACATGTGTGTCCAAGGCCTAATTATAGGCGTTCTCTTTTAATGTAGAATTGTCACCATTGGTGTTATTCATAAAGTGCCCATTGTGAGAAGTTCAAAACCACAACCTTTATCTGTAGTCATCAGTGAATTTCTAAACTCTGTAACCACTGGCAGCACATTAAGACTACAAAGCCTAAGTTTTGTGTATCAGGCTCCCCATGTAATAATGAAAATGCTGGCAAGTAACAGCTTGATTAGGAATAAAGTGCGGTGGGGGGGTTGCAGGGGTGGGGAGCTTAGGAGCAAAAGAGAGTGAATGAGAGAGACAGACAGAGACAGAGTGAGAGAGAGGGAGAGAGAGAGAGAAGGAGGGAGAGAGAGACAGCGAGAGAGAGGAGAAGAGAGAAACAGAGAGAGAGAGAGAGAGAGAGAGAGAGATTCTATTTTGAAAGATCTAAAACAGAGTATGAAACATCCAGCATCCCCTTGCTGAAGTGTTAGCACAATTATGCACACAGTAATGAGTTCCAGTGCTTAACAGAATGCTTCTAACAGCTTAAGTAAGAAAACTACCAAAGAAACTTTGAGGTAAGAGCCAGCAGTTAGAGCCACAGACATCAGTGCCTGGAGGCTGCCTGAGGAGAGCAGGGGATGCTGAGCCTTGAGGCTCAGGGGAGGCATGGGACACAGATACTTGGAAAACTGCCTTTGAGGTAGCAGAGGCAATCCCCTAAAACAGAGGGAAGAGGAGAAGAAAGAGGAGCAATCCCAACCAGGAGCAAGAGGAAGTCCAGCTTGCCTCAGTGCTGTTGAACATAAAAGTTACTTTGCCACCAGAAAAGGATGTAAAAAATCCAGACTTACATAGGCATGTAAATATTCAGTAACTGAGGACACAGTCTCAGTCTCATTCTTTCTATAAGAACCACTAGTACCCACCCTTCACCCCTGTAAAAGTAATGGAGTTTTTTTGGGGGGGGATTGTTTAAAAAGACCAACTGAAAACCTGGCTGATCATAAAACAATTGATTTTACCTATTATCTCTTCTGACACTTTTCTTAGCATTGATTTTACAGCATTAACATATTTGCGTCGTATTAAATGATTTTAAAGGACTAAAATGTTAATTAAACATATTAGTGATGTCTCAGTTGCTAGGAAGTCCAATGAGAGCACTGTTTTAACTTGGAGGCTTGTGCAGCTCCTCCCCCCATTCCACAGAAACTCTGTTTTGAGGCAACTGTTAACTAGGAAGAAAAAAACAAAACCAGAAACAATTTGCTCCTTAAAGGATTTGAGAATGCTTATGCTGCAACCTCACAAAAGCAGCGTTATGTCCTTGAACATTCTAAAGATCATTGTTAATAGGATCAAATTTTTTGTGTTATTCAACTGGATCCTTCATAGACTGTAAGAACCCCATTTTAGCAGAGGGACAAGGTGGTGGTGGGGTGGGGGTGGGGAACAAGGGAAGGCCCACAAATTCCATGTGATCAGTTCAGCTGCAATAATCTCTTTTCTCCTTTTTGACGAAGCCACACATGAGAGCACTCTGGTGTCTTTCATCATTATTTGTCACCCTTTTGTGCAAAGCAACTTATATCCACAGCCATTCCAGCAATTAAAATGAAAAAGAACCAAACAGTATTCTCAATGAATACTCAGAGGCCAGTGCCACCAAGTGCCATCCAACCTATTGAATGTTGGGTATCTAATGCCATTAGAGCCCTAAAAGTATTCTATGAAAAACAAAAAACAAGACCAAAACCAAAGCAAGCAAACAAAAAAGCAAATTGTTACATGCAGAATGTGGAGAATGTTTTAAAAAGATAAAATCCTTTAATGCCTTGGCATCAGCTAGATTGCCTGTAACAGACGTTCTCTTAGTGATCATGTGAAGAACTAAGCAACTGACAGGAATTCAAACTTACTTGAAAATGTGGAGAACTTTGAATTTTGGTAGACAAGCAGTCATAGGGTAAAGTCAATTCAACAAGAATAAGTCAATCTTGTTTCTGTTGAAATATCTTCTGAAAATAACAGCGAACATTTGTTAGACTGATTTTCATTAAATACTTCTCCAAAACTCTAATGTGTTACTACATTTCCAGGAAAAGCAGATTTTAATTCCTTTTTCCCTAAAAAGGCAAACTAAAAGAATGAAAAGATAAACTGACTTTCCCAAGACAGAGAGAATTAGGGCTGAGGAATGATGGTCATTTGACATTGGTGTTAATTTAGGACCACATACCTTACAAAATTAAGACCCAGCAAGTAGCTTTCTCATTCCATATATCACATATTTTTATGTGATTTCCACCTAAAAACTTGAGGGTTAATAAAAGACCATTAATTTTTGAAACAATTTATTTTTTCTTCTATTCAGGGTGTAGGTTTTAGAAAATGCCACAAATAAATTTATCCAAAATATCAAGAATGCATTTTACTAGGCATTGAAATACAAATCGCCTATACTTGTACATAGATCCTTGTCCTTCTTTATAATTTAATTGGAAAAAAAGATTTATGTTTCAAAAGATAATTAGCATTTAAGGTAACATGCTGCTGTAATTCTGAGAAGGATAAAGAACTTAAGTAGAGAATGTCTTGAGATCTGAAGGTAGCAAAAGAGGACTTGAGTGAGCCTAGGGACAAAGTTATGTTTGAAATGGCAAAAAAAATTAAAACAAGGTAAGCACTTTATACACAGACATACTCGTGTGCACAGTGACATCTAGAAAGTGCTTCATACTCCTGTTGCAATTTTGATGCTGAGTAAATTTTGGGGCTGATGCAGAGTGGATGGAGCTGGAATTCCAAATAGTGATTTTCAATTTTAAGTCAGAGCAGTGAAGCCATTGAGGGGTTGTCAGCAAGAATGGACTGTCTTTGGTTGATTTTAACATAATCATAGAAAATGGTCAAGTGACTGAGGGTAGAGGTAAGGCATGTGGTATAGTTCATTCAGTTTTGCCGGGGGAGAAGGTTAGAATTGCTAGTTTTCCCATCATGTGGGCAAAATGCCAGGACAGCTGTTTTCCCAAATATTCCTATCAATGACTTTTAGGACCACATGGCCCCAGTGTGTAGGGCCACAACTTGGGATGCTTGAGGGCTGGCCAGGGTGTGGTCCAGCCAATCAGTTCTGAGTAACACCCTTAGGATGCATTATGACTGTGAAGAAAATAGCAGAGATCTCTCCTAAGCTGGGATTTGGTAGCAATTTCTTTACAACCCCTTGGGAGTGGAAAGTTCTAAAACTGAAAGAGCAATGTCTTATAGGTAACATTCTTTCTTATAATCTCATAAAGTATGCTATGTGAGAATTCATTGTGTCTTTTTCAGATCTCTTTAAAATAAATACATAATTTTTAATAAATAACAAAGAATCTATTAAGTTTCCTCAAAATGTATTTGTTTTTAAGAACAATAATAATAACAACAAAAAGAATTGAACTAAATTAAATAACCAGCCTGGGTTGGTTCAGGTTATTCTGCTACTAAATAATGCTTGAGTTTGTCTCTTTAAATGGTACAATTTTTGGCAAAATGTGACTGAGATTATCAGTAGGGAGTGGCTGGCGATTTGGCTTTAAATTTTGTAAACTTTCTTGAATGCTTAATTGTTTGCTAAGATGTCAGCTGCAAGATTAGAGGAGCTGGAAAAAAAAAAAAAAAGCCTGCATTCACATTGGCCCTATGTCTATTTTCAGTGTGAAAGGAACTGGCTGGAGAGTGTTGCAAACACTTGAAGCTATGCATTCTGCATTACAATGAAATGGTGCCGTATTACACAATGTCCAGGTTTTTTTTTTTTTTATTAAAGGGCATCATATCCAAACCCTTTGAATGCACACCAAGAATAACAGATGACAAATATTAGGATGTGCTAAACGTCAGAACAATTACCTTAAAATGGACTTATACCAGAGTGAATCCTTTCCCAATTTCTAGTTGGTAAATAATTGCACTGAAAACTATACATAGAGCTCTTTACAAAATATTGGGAGGAAGCTGAGTCAGAAATTTAAAAAAAGACTCCTATCAGTTTTACATAAAAAACATAGTGTGTAGTGTATAACCACAGGTCAAATGTGTAGAGGTCTGGTGGTATTTAAGAATGTTTCATTTAACATAGTCTTCTATCTATGTGTGAAAAAGACAAATGCCGTGAGGTGAACACAGTTTGAGTTCCTTTTCTGTATCTTCCAATTATTGTAAATATAAGACATACAGTTTTGTTGTACTACAGAAACTCCTGAAAATTATACTATTATTTTCTTTCTCAATAATTCTACTTTTCAAAGACCAATAAATATTATTTTAAAGGACAAATAACTGATACTTAGCAAAATCAAATAGCATTTTAGGCACATGTAACACTTGCATGGCAATTTTATGAGGCAATTTAAAATTTTTAATCATATTTAATCCTACTGAAGTAAGCAGAGTTAGGACTTAAACACTAGCCTTTGGATCTAGTTCTTTCTCCATAGCTCCAAATAAACCACAAAAATATGTTTGCTATCTAACACATGTTAAAGAAGGACATAGAGTTATTGAAGTTTATATGAAGCAGATTTTCAATATTTGTGAGGTTCAGACTTCATTTTTCAATGTGTATTTTTTTTTTCCAGTTTGAAATCTCTTTTCTTTTTTTTCTGGACTTCCATAATACTTGTGACTTTTGATGGTTGTTCTATTTTGCTGTTTTAGCTACTTTATTTTGGTGGTGGTTGGTGTCTTTTTTACCGCCTGGCACAAAACCTAACATATAGTGAGTGCCCAATAAATGTGTGTAGGGTTAAGGAGTGAGGATATGTGTTTATATTTGGTCTCCTGATGAAGCTGCTGGCTCCTGGAGGGTTGAGAAAGCATCCTGCACTTTTGTTGCCTTGCCTCTTGTGCCTTGTGACCTGCTACAACAGATTGTAAGGTGTAGTGACAATACACACTTGACTGTGAGGATGACTACTAGGGAGAGGAGAAACAGAGGAGAGGAAGGCAGGGAGGGAATATAAGAGAGGAGAGAGAAAAACAAAAAGAAAGGAAAAGTCAGAACAGAGAACTAAACTCAATTCCTGCTTCTCCCTTGAATCACCTCAAATTTTCCCCTGGTCTTCATCCAAAGGGAGACAGAAGGCATGAGGGGAGGGGAATTCAGATAGCAGAAAAGTATAAATTATGGCTGTAATTGTGCTCAGCATTTCAAGTTTACTAAGTCATTTGCTAGCACGTGGATACCAAATACTTATAAACAGTTACTAGTGAGTGAATTTAGACCTTTATTTTGTATTCTAAAATTATTGAGAAATTGGAGTTTATTGGAAATTGCACAGAATTGTAAATAAGAAATCCCTAAAACCTGGGAAATTAGAATTATTTTTTTACTAATGAGTAACTTAACAGGCTACAAACTCTCAAATCTGATACATTTTGGCAAAGAATGGGCCCTGTCTTGAAACCTGAAAGAGGTCTGTGCCATTATTAATCTGCTACCCAGGCAACACTTTTTGGGCTGTAATGAATAGCCTCTAATTGGCTGAGATTGGCCCACATACCCAGGAGCTTTCACCAAATACCCTTTTTTTCAAGACTTCGCATCTTTCTTGTTTCTGCCATATAGGAAAATTATCCTGCTCACATTACAGCGTGTTTTCACCAGAACTCCTATACATAATTACTCCATTAAGATTTTTCAAAAAAACCCTCATATATTTCTGGTTTTATTCATATAATCTAAACATGTGAATGAAAATAATAATTCTTGAATTAAAAATAACAATTTGATAATAAAGATCATCTGTATTAAAAATGTAGATCACTGATTCTTAGAGCCTAGGTAACACAGTTACTAAAAACAAAACAAAACACAATAGTACTTTCTTTTTTGTAGTTAGCAAAACCAAGATGCAAGATTTTATTTCTATTTTTATTTATTTATTTATTTTATTTATTTTATTTTATTTTTTTTGAGTTGGAGTCTCACTCTGTCGCCCAGACTGGAGTGCAGTGGCCGCTCCCAGCCACCGCAGCCTCAACCTGCTGGGCTCCGGCGATCCTTCCGCTTCAGCCTTCCGAGTAGCTGGAACTATTTATTTATTGTAGAGATGAGGTCTCACCAAGTTGCCCAGGCGGGTCTTGAACCCACGGGCTCAGGCAATCCACTCACCTCAGCCTCCCAAAGCGCGGGATTACAGGCTGAGCCACCGAGCCCGGCTGAGATTTTATTTTTTATGTGTTTGATAATTGAACCAAGGGTCATGGAGGGGACCCCTGGATTCATCTAATTGGCGATGTTAGCAACACCCTGTGTGCCAGGACGGTGGCTTCCTCAGTTTCCTGACTCAGGATCCTCAGCAATGGTGAGTGCGTTTCTAAAGACAGGCCCCAGGGTGAGGTGGGTGAGTATAAAAGTAGAAAACACAGCAAGGGGTTGAGGAGAACTACTGATTCTCAGCCTTCCCCATATACTGCAGGCATCCACTGAGGTCTCATCAGCTCAGCAGTTCCTCTTCTGCACCCTTGTCCAACACCTGGGGAGGGGGGCGTCTCTTGAATATCTCCCATTGTTGTATTATTTGGTTGTTTATTAATTTTGGGATGACTTCATAGAAAATGTCTGAAAGTTTAAGAAAATCTGTAGATGAGTAGATAGCATATTTGTAATATGCCTAGAGGCATTTTACTAGGGATCTTTGGTAAAGAAAACATGACTTCATACTATAACCTCCTCCCCCTCCTCCCTCTAATGTAAATAAAATTAAAATTCACTGACTTGGCCATGAAAATAGCCCTCTTTGTGTGAGGGCTTCCTCTACCACAGAACCAAGGCTCTGTTGTCAACCCAGAACCCCAAACCTGAGATGGCTTGTTAGAGAATATCATTGATTCTGAGACAAAGATGGGACTGCCTCAGAAGTCATGGCAAGAAGCAGAGATGCTTGTGAGGGAATGGAATATGAGACACACAAGAGAAAAATCAAAGGAATATAGGAAAGAAAGGTAGGAGAAGGAAAGGACTAGGTGAGTGATGGTAGGAGAAAGTATCTGAGCAAAGGCTGGGTCATGTGACATCTGATACTGGAAAGGGTTTTGCATATAGATGAGTCACAGATTATCGTCCTGGACAGAAAAAGAAAAACACAAAAGGATTTTCTTTCGGAATAGGGCAAGGCAACCGTAATATATATATATAAAGTAACAGTTGGATAAATGAATATTTCAGTCAACTTCAGTATGATTAAACATGTACTCTTGTGATCCAGCGCCTGTTTGAAAATAGTTTTAAGCCTCCTGAAAGGTCTGGTAGCTGGATTCTAAGTATCAGAACTCTGGGAGGGTATGACTTTGTAAGTCCAGAACACACCACATCATTGCTGAAAAATTTTGAAAATACTGTTTAATCTTTGCAAATAAGCGTTTGTAGTTCAGCTAGTGAGGAAGTAAAATAAGCAGACTTTTTGTCTACATGTGACGGGGGAGGGTGGGATATTGAGATGGGCAGTGGGGAACAGATTGTGGGATAGAAAAGGGAAAAACATCATGGAATAAATTCTCAGAATCAGAAGTCCATAGAGAAAGAAGATGCCTATAACAAAACTTAGTTTTGTGTGCGTTTCATGACAAGACTGCAAAGGTGCTAAGTAGCTGTGCACCTGGCAGCCCACTGTAGGCCTGTCTGTTATTTTTCTTGCTCCCAAAATGTCACATCACTTATACTATTTTTTAATTCTTTGTCATTGGACAGATAATTGGCATAGAAAAGCGAGAACAGAAATTTTCTCAGAACATTCTGGTTATGATTTACAAGTCTTTGATTTTTTTCCTGTCACAGAGAAAAGTACCTGAGGACAGGAGCTGGAAAATACTTAACTGGTATCAAAATTCTTTTCTTTGTATTGAAAGCTGCAGCATTCAATCATCTCCAAGAATATTCCAGACCTAAACTGGCATAACATTTAAGGTTGCCTCCAACTAAGTATGATATTTGGGATGTTACCAATAGAGCAATCAAAATTCACATTTCTAAATCAGCCAAATTCTCATGCTTTGGGATTTTGTTATAGATTCAAAATATGACAACTATTTTCCATCTAAATTATATTTATTATGTTATTTTATAATTAAAAGTAACACACTTCAGTTGCAGCATGTTGAAACAGTACCAAGGAATATAACAAAAAATTTATCACCTCTCCTTCTATTGCCATTTCAGTGAGGCCAACCTTATAAGTGTTTGGGTGTGCATCTTTCTTCTTGCTCTTATCAGCATGTACAAACAACTCTATGCATATATATTTTTTGCTTTCTATAAAAATTATGCCATATTGTACACATGTCTCTGAAACTTTGTTTCATTTTAACCTAATAGTAACATATCATGAATATCCCTATGTTTAGGTGGGGCCCCAACTCGTTCTTTTTATAACATATGCATAATAATCTGCACCATGGAGGAAGCATCTATTCAACCATTCCCCAATTAAAGGGCATTTACACTTTATATAATTTTTTTCAGGTGTCATGGGAAACTTCTTGAAATGCTTTATAATATTTGTTACCACTTCATATTAGAATACTTAAATCAACCAACGCTAGCATACATGTGCGACAAGGCTGAAAATTAGGACAGCCTCAATAGTTGCTACTCTAGGGGCATATGGAGAGGGACATTGGTTTGGATGTTTCTGTGTAATGAGAAGTTCCATCCTAAAAATACACAGGTTGGCATTATTGAAATAGGATTTTCAGAGACTCAGAAAACTCACTGATACAAACAAGCAGGTAAGCAGAAGCTTATATTTTTATGATGCCTTCTTTTAAGAAAGGTCAAGTGCTTTGCAGTAGTCCTAATTGTCATGAGCCAGAAATGAAGTTACCTGTGTATTAAAGAAGATTGGAGTGAAGAAGAGGAAACCAAGTGTTGTTATACCAAATGTAGAACAGGTATACATTGGTTAAAGAGTACTCAATATTCTAAACTCTGAATAGAGGCAAAGAACTGAGGAGCAGTAATCCACATTCACAAAGGACTCTGCTTTACAAAAGGATTTACCACTGGGTTGCTGCAGCAGCCTGCGCATAGTGAAATGCCCCAGGACCAGGGCTTTCTTAGGAGGTGTCTATGGCCTCAGGAACAAGTCCAGATTAACCCACTCTACATCTCAGCATCCACCACCAACCATGCACATTCAAAATGAACAGACAGTAACACTGACTCACCACTCCCTTGGCACATCCAAGAGTTCCTGCAAATAGAAAGCTGTGCATTTAAAATATAATCAACTTAGAAAAAAAAAAGGTGTAGGGTAAGGTGAGGTCCATCTTTATTCTACATCATGGACCTGTTAGAATAAAAGAAAAGTCCCCTCGAAAGGGGGAATTCAGATGTGGCAACCCAGAGGAATAAAATTAATAGTAGCCAGTAATCAGTTGAATAGCCTAGGCTGGTCAACTCACATTTTCAATCTTGTCTTTAGGCTAAATTGAGAGTTTTATTTTCACCAATTTCCCCCTTCATTTTTTTGTTTCCCAATTCTTGATAAATGGGAGTGGGTGGCTACTTCTATAATCCTCCTTTTTGTGTAATGATGAAACAACGTGACAGTCTTGTATTTGGGATGGGTCCAGGCTGTCCATGTGGCCCAAAGTAAGTAATGGTGGCTTGGATGATTCTACATTTTGTATCTCTAACATGGGATGGAACAAAGAAGGGAAAAAAATTCTGAGATCTACTCTGGGGCTCTGCTGCTTTCCCTGTTGCTCTTTGTCTCCAGAGTCACTAAAAGCTTCAGGCTGGCTGGGTGCATGTGCCCTTGTAGAAGGAGCAGAGAACCAGGGTCATTCCCACTTGCTACTTTATAGCCGTTGTGGTCTTCTCTGCAGTCACAAACTCAAAGATGCTGCATCTACTTCGAGCCTATTTGATGCTGCTGACTCCAGTGCAATGCTATTCCACAGCACTCAGCCTGTCCCTCACTCCTATAAAGGAAGCACAGCAGATATTTCTTCTGCTTTCTCCCTGCCCCCATTCCATGCCTGGCACAATGAAGTCACATAGTAGTTGCTCATTACATTCTTGATGAACAGTTGAGTGACTTTTCTTTCTCCTTTACTGTTGGCGTCTTTTATTCCTGGAAACACTGGCATTTCTGTATATGAACCAAGCATAATTGGACAAAGCATTTTTGTCAAATCGTCCAGGCATTTTGCTTCTACTGTCTCTCTAGTTAACATTTCCTCTCCTTCTCTAAACCTGCATTCCAGATGTCTTTTTATTGTTTACTGACTGTGCCTGGAGCATCCCTGAGGCCTTTGCTCTGCCTCAGCCTGGGACTACTTCTGTATCTCTTCCTTTTGTCCAGATCACTGATTATTGAATGCTTATGGATTGGAGCCAGTCCTCACTAAAATTTTTTGAAGAAACTGCTAGGGGAAGGAGGGGCATACCTTATCAACAAGGGTACCTGCATGATCAATGTTTATATACCTAACCCTGAAATGTACCACACATCTTTATAATAAAATTAAATAAATTTTTTTGAAGCGAAATGAGGAAACACACACACACACACACACACACACACACACACACACACACACACCCCAAGATAATTTATTTCTCATAAGATTAAATTCATTCAGTTTAAATAATTATACTTTAATTTTTTTAACAGTTATCTTCAGTGTTAAAATATATCTTTCTAAATATAAAATGATGGCTATTCCAGGTAGAATTATTTTTGGTTTGAATGGCATTACTTGGAAAATTTAAGACCCGGGAACATTCTGTAAGTCTGTATTTTAAAAAGTTGTTCTGTAAAATCTTACTGTCTGGAAATCCCCTTTCCTAAATCTACTGCCTCCTTTACAGTGCAACTTACAGTCCAGTTCATCTGTCTGGTAGGAGAAGGTTGCCTCTCCACAACCATTTTCTTCTGCTTTCCTCTTGCATTTGCTATCTTTATTACTCATTCATTCAAAGTGCATGTCAAAACTTACTATAAGACAGATATTGAGCTGGGAACTGTGTGTAAGCATGGTAGTTAAAAGACGTGATACCTACCTTCATGGAACTTACCGTTTACTAAAGGAATATAATTACAAAATATTAAGAACATAAGTTACAACTGAGAAATCGTTTGGGGTATTTCCCAATTTGGGAAGATGCTTTGAAGGGAAAAAAAATGTGTTATTGCATGAAAGAATGTAATAGGTGAGGATATAGGATAACAAGACAGTTTCCTTAGGGTACTGTCTAAAAAAGAGGAGTGACAATTTATATAACGGATTGGGAGACAGTATCAACTGATCTGAGTTGATGCTGAAGAGAATTGTGAAACTAAATAAATTCACATGGATAAAGTATATGTTATTTAGAAGAAATCCAAGAAATGAGTAGGCTATAGTAAGAACTGGTGGTAGAGAGGGCAGTGGGTGCTGTGGGTGTGTTCCAGACAGAAGGAACAGCGTTTGCAACAGCGTTGCCTGGAGATGAGATAGCTTGGCGTGGAGTAAACACCTTTGATCATGACAATTCATTGCTTGTTGGTACTTCTCAAATCAATTCCTTGCATTATTGTATATGAAGATTTAGTGGTAAATGAGATCAATGCAACAGGCTTAATTACATGAAGACAGCAAGGGTTGACTAGTTGTTGAAGAACAGGACATGGTGACCCATTTGCTCCAGCAGATGACATCTAACTGTTTTACTGCTGAATCATGTCGAAACTGTGTTTTCTGACTGACGGCTATAGAGTTGATGAATTGCTACTTTAACATTTTTGATATTTCACATGGACTTGTGTACAGTGTTTAGAAGAACAGGTTACATTGCTCGTACTCTACCAATTGCAAGGTGTTAATTCTATAGTGGTAACAGGAAAAGATAGTTGCTAAGGCTAGACCACCTCAGAAGTAGCCTACATTATTTCTAGTGGGTCTTCCAAAGAGTTTTCTTTTAAAGAGAGAAAGCTGCTAAAAAAAATTGTGTGGAGAGACACATTAGATAGGGAGAAAAGAGAATGAAGATTCAAGCTAAACATTAAAGTTATTCCAAATGAAGAAACAAACAACTGGTAAACCAAGCTGTTTTCATTACAGTAGATTTATAATATGTTTTAATAGCTGGTAAAACAGATTAGATCACTCTCTTATTTATCAAAATTTCCCTGGTTCTTCTTTCATAAAACCATGGCAACATTTAAAATTAAGTACTTTAATTTCTAGTTAGCAGCATTTTAAATAATTATGGAGTTTCTTTTCTTTTTCTTTTTTAATTCTAAAACTGTTTTTCATAAAGACCTATCCTATATATAAGCTTACTATGTAAAAATTATTTATTTAGATTCATTAAATGGACAGACTTAATATTCATTAAATATACATTATACAAATAGGTTAACACTTTTGGTTATCACCTGCATTGTAAAAGAAGAACTTTAAAAATCAGTTAAATGCACTGACCTGAAAACATTGACATTTTTACTTTCATATTTTAAAGTACAGGAAATACAGTTCTGCATAGAACAGAGACACAGAGGAGACCAAAAATGGCTATTTAGCAGAAAGAGTCTGAGAAATATTTTGACAGGGAGTACACATGACCTGCAATTGTCACACTTCACAGTATCCTTTTGTGGTAGGTAACTTCTATTAAATAGAATAATAAAAGTTTTGAACTGGTTTCTTTAAAATTGAGCTCATTTTTGGTGAGAAACAATGCCCCTTTCTCCATTTCTATGCAATTTACACACTCCAATCTTCTGGAAGAAACCAATTTAAACTGGCAACTTTGGAGCTGTAATAAATTTTACAGATATGTTCAGTGAATCGGAACCTCAAATTTATCTCTAAATAATTTCAAAGTGGATCATAGATTTTTCATCTACTTTTTTTTTCAGATAATGTGGCAACATAAGTCATTAGATAGACTTCAACTATTTGATTTCTGAAATCATTTTAGCCTCATTTTATCTGGTCTACCAGGATAGGATCCTTTTGTATTAATTATGACCAATACTTAAAATAATTATGGTTTACCCAAAAGGCTGTATAAAAGGGGCTTCCTTCTGATCTACCATTTTCCTGAATAACTTTTAGACAGAGTGAAGACTTCTTTCTTGGCACACTGATTACTAGCTGCTACTTTCAATGTCTAAAAGAGATAGGATTATCCATAGACAAAGTTCCATGGTACTATCTTGAGGACACTTGGTCTCTCAGTGACTCTTTTACCTGATATGTGCACACCCTAGGAACAATCAGTGTGAGTAATTTTATCTTCACATATGAAGAGCATGCTTCAGCATGCTTCTATTTTAGTACATACATGTGTGCACGTGTTCAAATGCTCCCACATGCACACAATTTATTACACATCATGTTGAATTATTTCAAGGTTGGGGTATTGATTGAAACTGTACACACATTCGGAGGAGCATATTTCCCACAGGGTCAGCTCACAATGACTAAAAAAGCTGTTTGTTTGCTTTTTTTTTCCTTTAGTTTTTGCATAGTGCATTCACTCTCTTTTTAATTGGATCACTAGGGGGTTATTAACATTGCTCTAGTTGAGGAAATGGAAACCAGTAGCCTAAAAAAGTCAAGGCACTTACTAAATTGCCTAATTCCTAATTAATTGATTACTAGTGAAATTATTTTTCACTAGTAAAAGCATTTTCTCTGTTTCTCTTCCTATAGGGCATGTGGATATACATGTTCATGTGTATATGTGTGCATGTGTGTGCTCATGTGGTTCTGCATGAGACAAGGTTTCACAAATTGCTAGCCAGGATGCTTGGACAATTATTTTACTTTCTCTACCCTTCAGACTATTTCTAGAGCATCTGAATCTCTAATTTTCTTCATAGAAACTCTGTTGCTCTATCACATCAGACTTTGCACAGAAAGTTGTCTTGACATGAAGTTCATGAAGAGTTAAAGTAAGAATTTTGGATTATCACTGGGCAAAATCACAGATCTTTAGTCCATCCATTTAACCACTTCCCTTCCTTTCACTGAAGAAAGTAAATACATGACACTTTTTTTTGAGTTGGTGTCTCACTCTGTCGCCCAGACTGGAGTGCAGTGGCCGCTCCCGGCCACCGCAGCTTCGACCTGATGGGCTCCAGCAATCCTTCCGCCTCAGACTTCCAAGTAGCTGGAACTACAGGCGCGCGCTACCACGTCCGGCTAATTTTTTGATTTATTGTAGACATGAGGTCTCACCAAGTTGCCCAGGCGGGTCTTGAACCCGCAGGCTCAGGCAATCCACTCACCTCAGCCTCCCAAAGTGCGGGATTACAGGCTGAGCCACCGAGCCCGGCCACATAACACTTTAAATACCAACAATACAAGAAGGTATAGCCTGAGTTTCTGCCTCCTCTTAAAGAATCCTTTTTATAATGTATCTGAGATAAAAGTAATTGATCTGAAGTGTGGCACTTTGCTTTTGCTTTATTTTTTCCATTCCTTCTGGGCCTGCCTTGGGCCTTTTAGGATCCTATCCTTCCTTCAAATGTTACACTGGTATTAGCAGAGGGGTAACATTGGGAAGTCCATATTTATTTTTCTTTCTTTAAAATTCCCTGCTATACTACCAGAACAAAGTTAGTGTCATTAATGGGAAGGGAGAAAGGGGAGAGGGAGAGGGGGAAGAAGGGGGAGAGAGAGAGAGAGAGAGAATCAGCAAGCCAAATCAGATTCCTTCCACTTGTGTAAGGGAAAACATGTCCTTTGTTTTTCCTGGGGTTTAGATGTCTTTTTAGGTTAAACCATATGCACAGATATACATCAACATAAATACACACACACAAACACACTCTTACAAACATGTCACATAGTTATTGAGCACGTGAATTAGGGCTAGTTCAAAGTGAGATATGCCATAGTATAAAACACACTTAAGATTTTAAACATCTAGTATGAAAAAATTAAAAAATCTCTATTTTTTTACTTTGATTATATGTTGAGATATTTTGAATCTATTGGGCTAAATAAAATGTTACTAAAATTAATTTCTTCTATTTCTTTTTACTTTTTTAATGTGGCATCTAGAAAATTTAAGTTTACATATATGGTTTGCATTTTATTTCTACTGTACTATGCTTGTCTAGAGCTATATTATAGAACAAAATACTTTTCCTACCAACAATATAATTGGGAATGATTTCTACTGTTCAACTTTCTACAAAGTAGTTTAAGTTACCTTTCTCTCATTCTCCTGCTTTTATACCTTTTCAAAAATGTACCTCAGGATATGTTTTGAATTTATAACTTTATCTTTACTTTGGATGAGATTAAATTTTTAGGTAGCCACACCTTCTACTCCCAACTAGCTCCTATAAACAGAGGAGTAGGTGCATAATTTATTTTTCTCTGTTCCCCAGCCAATCTTTAAATGCTGGATGAGATGGGGGTAAGGTGAATTGTTGGAATTTTATCAAGTCATCACTATTTGTTTTGTGCCAGCTTCTTCTCAGAACTTAGCTCAACTTGTCTCAAACACATAAAAAAAGTTTCTATTTTTAGGGATGAAAAAACTGAGGACAGCAGAGGTTAAGTGACTTATCCAAAGCCAGAGGGTGAGGGAGTGTTGGAATTGCAGTACTAATGCCAAAGTCTCCATTCTTCACTGTGCTAAGCACCGTCAAGGCAGAAGAAATGCATTATACATTTGACCTTATGGTCATAATATGAAGATCAATTAATAACTATTAATTTCCATGTGTACTGTGTACCATATGAATGATGATGCATTTGGCATATTGATCAATAGGGGGAAAACTGATTCCTGAAACCAGCAAAATAAGGATGCAAAATGGAAAAGGACTCTTTTTGTTCAAAAGTAATAAGTATGAAAAAATTCATACATAATTTGAAACAACAATGATTTTATAAACAATGAAATCAATTAAAAATCTTCAAAGTAAAAAAATACCATTATGTTTATTAGCCTGCTTTTGAAGTCAACCTTTCTTAACTTCTTGAAATTATTGACTTAGTTGAATCTTTCCTAAGATGCTAGATCAGGCTTTCATCCAAATTTGTGCTTGTTCTATTTTCTAATATGAAAATTGTCTAATTTATGAATATGTATGGCATAAATATTTGGTAAACCCTTGGTGAACATCTACCTTATTCTGGAGTTTTGAGTTATGTGTTGGGAAGACAAATATGAATATGATGTGGTCCCTAACATTTTTAAGATCCAAAATGTGGTGAGAGTCAGGAAGGAATATAGGAACAAATCACTGTGGCAAATGCTGCGGTGAGCAGAGGCCCACTGGACCATAGATTGGAAATTTGGTAGGCAGAATTCCAAGATGGCTTCCAAGATTCCCACCTTCTACTGAACACTTCACCCTGTATAAGCCTTTCCTGTTCGGTATGGACAGAACCAGTAAATATGATGGGCTAGCACTCTTATGAATAGGTTGCCATTCAGTGGAATTTTAAGTCAACCAAAGGGGAGATTAACCAGGTACACCTGACCTAATCAAACTTTAAGGATTGGGCCCTTCCTGAATTAAAAAATGTTAAAGTATAAGAGGGTCTATGGAAAAGACTATATAACAAGGACCTGAGAATAGTTTTTAGAAGCTGACAGCAAGTCCTGGCTGCCAGCTAACTAAGTAACGAGGACCACAGTCCAACAACTGCAAGGAAATGAATTCTGCCTACAAGCCGAGGGAGCTTGGAAATGGATCTTACCCAAATTGAAACTTCAGATGAAGACAGAGCCAGTTGACATCTTGATTTCTAGCGTTGTGATACTCTTGAGCAGAGGACCGAGTCATGCCGTGGTTGGACTTCTAATCTACAGAACTGTATGTATTAAATGATATTATTTTAAGCTGTTAAGTTTGTGGTGATTTGTTATGCAGCCGAAACATTTTACAAGCCAGTATGGAAAGTCAGTTGGGTTCAGGAATGACTTCACAGGAAGAAGGAATAACTGAGCTGTGTCTTGCTGAATGAGTAGGAGTGAAGCAACAAAGACGTGAGTTGCAAAGTAAGACCTAGAGCAAAGTAAGACACAGAGCAAAGCATCTACCTTGACTAACACATCTAATTACCTGGGAGAATTAGGCATAACTGATGTGTTAGTCCCTCCTCTTAAGATTCTGTATGATTTGTCTTCATTGCATCCTAGACATCATAAGTTTTAAAATCTGCTTAGGTGATTCTAACCTGCAGACAAGTTAAAAACCCCGCTTTAGACAGAGTGAGAAAGAGTGGGGACTGCGAGAAGATGAGGGTGGTGGGGATGGAATGGGGAGCTGATTAAAAATAAAACTAGAGACAAGATAGTGAGCTTTTATTTTTTAAATCGAATTCCACGCCAGGCGTGGTGGCTCATGCCTGTAATCCCAGCACGTTGGAAGGCCAAGTGGGAGGATTGCTTGAGGTCAGGAATTCAAGACAAGACTAGGCAACATAGTGAGACCTCATCTCTATCAAAAAATCCCCCAAATCCATAAAGTTAGCTGAGAATGGTGGTGCATGCCTGTGGTCCCAGCTACTCAGAAGGCAAAAGTAGTAGGATGGCCATGAGTCTAGGAAATTGAGACTGAGGTGAGCCATGATTGTGCCACTGCACTCTAGCCTGGGTGGCAGATTGAGATTCCAACTCAAAAAAAAGAAAGAAAGAAACAAACAAACAAATAAAATTACAACTCAAAGATTTTATTGATAAAATCTTTGAATAGAAATGCACTTGAGCCGGGCTCGGTGGCTCAGCCTGTAAACCCGCGCCTTTGGGAGGCTGAGGTGAGTGGATTGCCTTAGCCCACGGGTTTGAGACCCGCCTGGGTAGGCGAGACCTCATCTCTACAATAAAAATCAAAAAATTAGCCGGGCGTGGTAGCGCATGCCTGTAATTCCGGCTACTCGGAAGGCTGAGGCGGAAGGATCGCCTGAGCCCAGCAGGTCGAGGCTGCGGTGGCGGGGAGCGGCCACTGCACTCCAGTCTGGGCGACAGAGTGAGACTCCAACTCAAAAAAAAAAAAAAAAAAAGAAATGTACTCGTTAAAAACTGATAGATGTGTGGTATGGAAGAGAATGAAAGAGCAAGAACTCTGTATAGGCAAAGAATGCAATAGTAATTGTAATAGTTACATTTTAAGCCTATTTCACAGCATTGAATACATTAGGTGCTCAATAAATTTTTTTAATGAATGAAAATTATTGGAGATACTCAGGAGAGAAGCTGTGGATGTATCATTTTTAGACCAGAAAAGCTACCTATCTACCTTGTAATCTGGATGGTCATACCTATGATTTTCTTTCTTTGAAGGTCCAGAACTTTTTCCAAAGGTGAATCGTATTTCTATTGCTTGCCTCATTGCTGTCATCTAGAATGGGAGATGATCCTTCATTTTTATTACTACAAGCTTGATATGGCTAATAGTGCCAATACAAAAGAAAAGAAAAGTAGACCTTGAGTTGCTTTAATAACTGTATAATGTCCAGCTCAAAAGACCTTCCTACGGTAAGATGGGTGAATGAGATCAGAATGCATAAAGGATATTTAGGAGGTAAGAATATTTGAGCAAATTATGCCCAGAATCCTTGTGTGCCAGGTTAGTTGAATGAACTACATTCTTTTCTATTGATTAAGTGCTCACTCAGTGCCCAGGGCTGAGAAATGTGTTCTACATTCATTATGATACAGCACTTCATTTAATCTTCACCAAACCCATTGAGGTAGAGGTTAATATTTCCATTCTACAAAAGGAGTTAAAAAATAAAAAAACATAATTTCTAAGTGATATAACCAGGATTTAAAATGAGTTCTGTTGGACTCCAAAGCTGGGCCTTTGACCATGGTGTTTGGAGTAGTTCTGTTTGGTAAAGATAATATTAAAGACTAGAGAAATTTTCTAATGTTGAAAAACCAGATCTAATTTTTAGATTTACTATAGCAAAGATTTTTGTTTTTAACTGTCTTACAGATTTCTATTTCATGTAAAGTAATGATGTAAAAATCAGTTTTCAGGTTACTGAGTTAATATTTGGTAAAGTTTTTGAATATTAAAATATTTCAGTATAATTTTTTTAACTTCAGAAACAGGAACAAACATATAAAAGAGATTCAAGATGTGAATCGTTTGAAAATAGTCAATTTTATAACTCAGATGCTGTCATTCTAATATAGTATATAAATATACCTGCATAAATGACTTCATAAATACAAAGGATTATCAGATATATCTATTAAACAACTTTGCTATATACATAATTAGCAATGATTTTTAGATATATTCTCTTTGATATTTAGACTAACAGTTTCAATACTTCATTATATAAAATGGGAAAAATAATCTAAAAAATGCTTTTGTCTGTCTGATTATTCCTTCCAATGTAAACTTTCCAATGTGCAAGAATCTTACCTTTTCATGTGATGAGTGTCTTTAACTCTGTGTATAGTGTGTAGCAATATCCTATAAAATAGTGAAATAACTGAATTCATTGCCTAAAAATGTGGATCATTTTATGTGTTTATGTCATTCATGGTGTAGCTGTAATAGTTGTGGTATACCTTATGGTTATTATTTCACCTTCACTTTTTCAATGTATTTGCAGTCTTATTTTTAGTTTGGATTTTACCACAAACATTTTTCTGTTTAATTCACCAAGAGCTGTGAAATTTTGTTTTAAAATGTCACATGTGAATTGTGTAGAGGTGACTGGCAGAATATGATATTAATAGGTTATTGACTTGTTAGGTCTTAAAAAGCCAAAGGGAACATCTCTTGCAGGCCCTGCAGCGCACTAGAGGTTTGTTTCATTGATTGGTCTGTTTAACCCATCATCTCCAGGCATTTAAACAATGATATACGCTTGACAAACCTAATATTTCATTTTCTATCTGGGGACCATGGAACAGAAATTAAAGGAAAGAAAGACAAATGGACAGATACACAAGCAGAAAATGATGATAAATGTGAGAGGGAAGGAAGAGACAAATACAACATAGACCAAAACTTGGATCTGTAAAATCTGGAATCGGTAAATGTACAACCTAACAGCACACATAATTCCCAGGAGGAGGGTAGACAAAAGGAAGTAACATTTCTATTGTGAGTAAAACTCAGATTTAGATACAGAATGGCCAGCAAACTAAATGAGATATCAAATGAGATATGTAGTGGTTATTTTTGAATGAGAGAGAGAGAGAGAGAGAGAAATAGAAAGGGAGAGAAAAGAGAGAGAGGAGACAGTCTTCAAAGTGTTTTGAATATTTCTTTTAAGAGCAAATCTAAACATTTTATTTTACCTGTCTTTGCTTTTTAAACCTTGAAGGCGGTGTCCTGACATGGTAAGTGCCTTTTTTAAAACTTAGGTTTTTCTTTTGCCACCAATTAGAAAGGGGATATTTTGTAACAACCTGCCTCAGTTTCCTTAAATCTTTTTCTGCTGTGATAGAGAATGGAACAAATAAAAAAAAGTATGTAGAAGGGAATAGTCCCTCTAAGACTGGTTTTTCTGTGAGGCTTGGTCTGATTAAAATTCTATTCTTAATATACTGTGTCCCTGGAAACAGAACAGTTACCCCCTGCTGTGTCTCAGGAACATAAGATGAGGAGAATCTATCAGGATAACTGACAATACATTCAAGTCTCTTTATCTTCTGGCAAAGGCAGGATACTGAGGAATAAAAAAAAGAAAATTCAAGGATCAAGTGAGCCACATTTCTATTGACATGTTTTAGTATCTTAAGGTTTCTGTGATAGTTGACTTTTTAGATTTTCATGTGTATGTCCTATAAAAAATAATCTAGATTTAATCTGTTTCTGTTAACAATGGCGGGTACAAAGTAACAGTATTTGAGTGCTGAAAGTATGCCAATTCTTTCTGTGCCCTTTAAGAACTCTGGGGATACCATCGTATTAACAAATTGTTGCTTCCCGCTTCTGTATGTGTTAGGTGTAGGACAGAGGGTCAGAGTGGCAAGAGAGAATTATCAGAAAAAAGTTCTTGTCTCAGGAAGTAGGGAACTGAACTGAGCTATTTAAGTAGGAATCATACCGTGTATGCAGACTTTTCATACTCTTCCAGGTAGGAGGCAGGAAAGATAAGAATCTTGTGGGAATGGAAGATCTTGGGAAGGGTCCTAAGTCACTGAGGAGGAAGAAAAACATGATCCTAACTGGAAGAGATGCAATGAAGTACAGGGAGTTTGGAACTGTTGTGAACTCTGGCAGCATCGCCTGAAAGGCATTGAGGTTCAGCTGTGCCTCCAGTCCCTGAGTCAAGTACCTGCTCTACCTGCTGTCCAACCCTGGGATGGTCATTGCACATTCTCCTCAACTTTCTTCATCTGTAGAGGTAGACATCAAAACGTGTCCTCAATATATATTAATAACTATTATTGTTTTAGAAACAAATCATTTTTAAGGTAGAGACATATAATGTGGTATAGAATGATTAACTGACTTCAGAATTCTAAAGCTTAGAGTAAGGACATAAAACACATGTTTTTAAGGCTGTAAATAGCCAGAAAACTTGGAAGCTTTCTGTTCTCTGTTCTATCCCTTCCCTTAATTATTAATGTTATTTTTTTCTTAATTGACTCTTATTTCATTTGACATGTTTTATATGAACATATATAGTCTTAAAGTCACTATTCTCTTTTAAGATAAATAAAATAATAATGCTTTATCCACTTAACTGTTCTAGGATTCTACATCATAGCCCATCTAATCTGTGTAAAAAGTCACCAAAATGCTTTATTAACTAAATGAAAAAATTAGGCAAATGTGTTTGACTTCATTTACTTGTAGAAAATAAATTGAGATCTACAATTAATCAACTGTTCATCCATCCATCCATCCATCCATCCATTCATCCATCCATCCATCCATCCATCCAAAATATTTACTAAGTTCTGTGTCAAGTATAAATATTTGAACATTCAAACCCAGAAGATCAATTAGAAGATGTACTTTTAAGTTGAGGTCAAATAATAAAAAATAAAAATTATGTCTTTAGATAAATGCTTAAGTAGAGGAATTGAAATGATAAAGTTTCTCCCAGTGATTTACGATGGAAAAATTAGTCACTTTTATTTATTCAAATTCCATCAGACAAATATATTATAAATTTCGCTTCAATTTCCAAATAAGATATGTGTAGGCTTTAGTAGAATATCAGGTCAGTTCTCATTAGGTGACAACAGTGTCAAATAACTATAATAATATTGGAATACAAACTTTGATGTCTGGATCTAAGTAGTAAAATCATTGGTATTGAAGATAGAAATAAGGAAGATATTCAGCCATAAGCTTCACCTGGCATATTTCATTAGAGTCTGAACAAAATTCTTCATTGGAATTTGCAACACTGCTTGTAGTTCATCTTATTACTTTTACAGGGGACAAACAGCCATGTAATTACAGTATATTTTCAGTATTACACGCTTATTTGTAGCCTGAAGATTAGATACCAATTGGATGTTATTATTTATTGGCAAATATAATTACCACAAAGCTTGTTCTCTGTATCTAATAGTTCACATTTCAATTCTGCAACAACTATACAACTATACAATTATTTTTCAGTTAATTTATATCTATATTATTATTTAATAATTATATTCATATGAGATATAATAAGATAGTTTTTAAATCACTGTTAAAAAAGGGATCAGCTACATATAAGAAGTACACAGTAAATATTTTATATTATGGCACTTTCTATTTTTATACTAATTTCCAATGCAAGTTATCCTGACAATACATCTGGCTTCTTGGGGACATATATGGTATGTCTTCAATAATTTGAAATTTATAATAATAATCTGCACTATGTTTGTATAACAGCACTTTTTTTTCAAAGTGCTTTCACAAAAATTAAACTCCACACTATTCTAAGTAGTTAGCCAGGAAAGAGAACCTATTTAAACCAGAAAGGGAATTTGGGATACAGAGGAGTTGCGTTCAGAATCCCAGAAACAAAGTTGGTATCTCATGAGTCATAAATATTATCTTTTCCACTAACTATATGTAGTGGAAGTTGAACAGTGTCATGATTATAATTTAAAAATTTTCTCTGAAGGAGTCATTCATTCATCACTCATTCACACTGTAACTTGAGAAAGGTATGTAATGAGGCGAACTCAGGACAAAACTGGCTTTGCTGGGGAAGCTGTGAACTAAGATCAGAGTCATCCAGCGGTCCACACATCAGTCAGAAGGCAGAGTACCAGAGAACAGGGATTGGGTGGCACTAGAAAGATATTTCTGGAGTCAATGCAAGGAAGCATGTACTATACTAGTTGACCTGTCAATCTCTCAGTACCAGTGGTGGGTTGGTAAATATTTAACAAACAGATCTCCGGGGGAATCAAAGCCCCAATTTGTAGCATTTGCTGATTTTCATGGTGTAAATTATCCTACCAGGGTTGATTTCAAGCTACCAAAGTGATGTCCCTGATGGTGGGGTTGGGAAGAGACATGCAGTAGTGCACCATAATACATTATTTCCATAATACACATGCAATAGAGGCATATAGCCTCAAAGCATAGATTGTAGTAAAATATAAACATTTTAGTTGGTGATTAGTTTTGAGTATTAATTATTTTTGCTTTATCTAACAATTATAGGTTCATATAATTTTATTTTGAATAATGGCTTTGTTTGCCAATTAGCTTGCAAAATAACGAAATCGAAAGTCCGGCCCACCATTGCTGTGGATCTTCAGTTTTCAAAATGTAGAAAGAGCCAGTTGCTTGGGCCCCATGTTAGTTCGCTAGGGCTGCCATAACAAAGAACCATGTGAACTGGGTGACGTAAATGACAGAAATTCATTGTCTCAGAGTTCTGGAGGTTAAAATTCCAAAGTCAAGGTATCAGTAGGGTTGGTTATTTGTAAGGCTGTGAGGAAGAGTCTACTCCATGCTTCCCTTCCAGTGTCTGGTGGTTTGCTAGCAGTCTTTGGTGTTGTTTGTCTTGCCCATGCATTACCTTGATCTCTGCCTTCATGTTTACATTCTCCCCGTGTTCATGTCTGATTCTCTGTTCAAATTTATCCTTTTTATAAGGACACAATTGTATTAAATTAGATCCCATCCTAACACCTTCATCTGAGCTAATTGCATCTACAATGATCAATTTTCACATATGGCCACATTCTGAGGTACCGGGATACTGGGGTACTGCCCCCACCAAAATTCATATGTCATACACTTGCACCTCTCTGACTTATACGGCACATGGTCCAAATGTCTGTTAGAGGCAGTGTGACCTTATTGTTAAGTACACAGACTGTTCTGAATTCAGAGCTGGGTTTGAATTATTGCTTCACTCCTTTCCTGGTTGAGCCACATAGCCTGCATGGCTTCTATTTCCCTATCTATAAAATGTGGGAAATACAATTTAACTTTCAGGTTGTTTTGAGGATTAAATGAGAGAATGAATGTCAAGATCATAGCATAATAACTGGTACAAACCAATGTTGACCACCACAGGTATATGTGGTGTGCATGCAGTCTCCAAGGCTTGATGTGTCTGTAGTTTGCCACTAGGTGCTTAACTCCTAGAAGCCAAGGACTGTGTGACATTTATCTTTATCTACCAGGCACACGGCTGCTACTGTTGGTTGAGAGAAAGTATTGGTTGCAGGAAACTACACACTTTTTAACGGTAACATTTTATGTTTATTACTGATGATAAAAGTCTCATTTTATGACTCATAATTATCCCTTATTATATTTCAGCCTAAAAAAGACATGTATCATTTAAAGTTGACCTGAGAGTTGAAATATTTCAACTATCTCTTCATCATTATATTAGCCTAACATCCAAAACATGACATAACTTTATACCATATTTTAATTAAACTTTTCATTTTGAGATAATTGTAGAGTCACATGAAGTTGTAAGAAGTAACACAAAGAGATCCTGTAATATCTTGCAAAAATCCCAAAATATCTCGACCAGGATACATTAGCATAACTAGGATACAGAACAGTTTCATCACTATAAAAATCCCTCATATAGCCTTATTGGTTATCCCATTATTCTCCCACCAAATTTAGTTTAATAATAGCTCACCATTTTACATTCCTACAAGCAATGTATGAGAGCGAGGTTCCTTACAACCCCTTCAACATTTGGTATTATCATTATTTTTTTATTTTAGTTTTTTTTTTAACTAACAATGGTTAATGACTAAACAACTTTTGATGCACTTCTCTGCACTTTCATCAGTGAAATGTCTCTTTATGTCTTTGCCCAATTTCTAATTGGAATGTTTGTTTTATTGCTGTTGAGTTTTAAGGGTTCTTTATATATTCTAGCTACTAGGCCTTTTTTGAATATGTGGTTTACAAATACTTTCTGTAAACTGTCTGTAGTTTATTTTTTCATATTCTCAACATGTCTTAGGTAGAGCAAAATTCTTAATTTTGTTGAAGTCCAATTTATCAATTTCTCCTTTTTGTGCTTGAGTATCTAGTTTAATAACTATTTGCCTTGTCTTTATCTTAAATATTTTCTCTTATGGTTTTTTTTTGAGTTGGAGTCTCACTCGGTCGCCCAGACTGGAGTGCAGTGGCCGCTCCCGGCCACCACAGCCTCGACCTGCTGGGCTCCAGCGATCCTTCCGCCTCAGCCTTCCAAGTAGTCAGAATTACAGGCATGAGCTACCACGCCCAGCTGATTTTTTGATTTAGTGTAGAGATGAGGTCTCGCTGCCCAGGCAGGTCTCGAACCCGCGGGCTCAGGCAATCCACTCACTTCAGCCTCCCAAAGGTGCGGGATTACAGGCTGAGCCACTGAGCCTGGCTTCCCCTATGTTTTTAATAGAAGTTTTATAGAAGTTTTGCACTTAAGTTCATGAATCTTTTAGAGTTAATTTTTGTTTAAAGATGTAAGACTTACTTTGAAATTTCTTTTTTTGCCTGTGGATATTCAATTGTTTCACCACTCTTTCTTGAAAAGTCTATCTTTCCTCCATTGATTTGTACTTGAATCTTTGTCAAAAATTAGTTGGGTATATTTGAGGTGGTCTGTTTCTGGGTTATCTTTAATGTATATGTGTATTCTTCTGCCAGAATTCCACAGTCTTGATTACTGCAGCAATATAATGAGTCTTGAAATTGCATAAACTGATTCTCCCTATTTTAATTTTTTCAAATTCTTTTTGGTTTTTCTAGTTCTTCCACCCTTTCGTGTATGTCTTAAGAATAATGTTATCTATATCTATAAAATATCTTACTAGAATTTTTATAGGGATTGCATTAAATCTGTATACAATTTGAGGACGATTGACATTTTTATGAAGCCTTCAAATCCATGAACATGCTATATTTCTCTATTTATTTAGATTTTCTTTGCTATCTTTCATCAGTGTTTTATAGTTTTTAGCCTACAAATCTTGGACATGTTTTATTAGATTTACACTTAAATAGCCCACTTTTTTGAGTAATTAAAAATGACGTATTTTAAATTTAATTTTTTTACAAATTATAGCATATAAAAATACAATTGATTTTTATATGTTTGTCTAGTACCTTGCATCTTGTGGTCTTACTGGACTAATTTATTAATTATATAAGTTTTTTTGGTAGATTTCTTGGATTTTATACTTAGACAATCATGCAATCTAAAAAGAAAGAGAATTGTATTTTGTCCTTTTAAAAGTCTGTATGCCTCTTATTTCACTGTCTTGCCTTGTTACACTGGCTTGATTTTGGGACCAGAATTTAAAGACTCACCACATGGTTTCTATTAATGCCATCAGATGAGTCTCAGTACAATCTGGTTAGGGTAAAAGTCTAGATTTCTCATTTAGCCTTTGTTACTGAGAGCAGGGGGCGATGCCACAGTTTTCTTTGAGGTGTTTGTCTGGAGTAGAGCAGTTATTGTCTAAAAGTTTTCTGTCTTACAAGGTTGCCCTTTTCTTGGTCCTTTGGTTAGAGAAAGAAGATGAAGGGTCTCTTTTTTTTTTTTTTTTGTAGCTTTTTCTACATACATGTGTTGACATTTTTCAGGCTGCAGACTTCTCTAACATTTAATCTGGGACATATGAGGCAAAATGAAAACCTAGTGACCTGCCACCATCTTGTTCCTCAGTCCTGAGACCACTAACAG
Organism: Carlito syrichta; assembly: GCF_000164805.1. Lineage (NCBI taxonomy): Eukaryota > Metazoa > Chordata > Mammalia > Primates > Tarsiidae > Carlito > Carlito syrichta. The sequence continues at coordinate 132,102 of NW_007249811.1, read as the reverse complement.
GTCTGCCTTTTCCTCTCCACCATTCAGAGTTTTCTTATGCTTGTTTTATGCATAATTTCCAAAGTTTTAAATTGTGCTTAGCAAGGACAATAGAGAAAATTGTCGACTTTATTTTCTTGGAAATAGTAGCCCAGTCTCACAGTTTAAAGAATATGCCACTTTAGGAGGCTGAGGCAAGAGGATTGTCTGAGTCCAGGTGTTAGTGACCAGCCTGGACAACTTGGTGAGACCGTGTCTCTACAATTATTAAAAAAATAGTGGGGCATGGTGGCATGTGCCTGTAGTTCCAACTACTTGGAAAGCTGAGGCTGAAGAACCACCTGAGCCCAGCAGGCCAAGGCTGCTCTGGCCATGAGCATGCCACTGCACTCCAGCCTGGGAGACAGAGACTCTGACTCAAAAAAAAAATTTAAATAAATAAAATAATGTACAATAAATACATTAAAAAAGTTTTAAAAAATGTTTGTACAATTTTTATAAATAGATTATCTTTAATTCTGACAAGTGTAATTTTTATACAAGTTTCAGAATTTTTCATTCTATAGGTATACATGGACATAAAGATCAAGATAATGTACACTGGGGACTCCAAGAGTAGTGTTGTAAAATTACTTATTGGATACAATATTCAATATTTGGATGACGGGTAGGTACAGGAAGTCTGATTCCCACTATGATGCAATATAACCACATAACAAACAGGCACATGTATCCCCTGAATCTAAAATAAAAGGGATATGTATATAGATTTTATGATTTTAAATTTTTTTCTTGTTCTCATTCAGTTGGAAATGTCTCTCTTGCTATAAGAGGACAAGGAAAAACTTCTATGTATATCTATTTAAATCAAAAAATCAGCCGGGTGTGGTAGCGCAGGCCTGTAGTTCCGGCTACTCGGAAGGCTGAGGAGGAAGGGTCGCCGGAGCCCAGCAGGTTGAGGCTGCGGTGGCCGGAAGCGGCCACTGCACTCTAGTCTAGGTGACAGAGTGAGACTTCAACTCAAAAAAAAAAAAAAGAAAGTCAAGGTGATAGTGACAACGTGCATTACAAATTTTTTAATGCAGATATAGAAAAATACAAATATAGAAAATATTCAATAGCTAATGCCTAAAGCAGTCTAAAAAGAAGAAACATTCTTTACTTGCAAAAACTTTGTTTCTTTTAATTAAAAGAGAAAAAAATAACTACCAAGATTATCAATGACAAATAGTAAGGAAGACTTCGAAGTTTCTATAGTACAATGGGAGAAATGGTTAGTTAACAGCATGCAGCATTTTATCAACTAGCAAGCACTCATATAATACATATACAGTCCATTTTTTGTGGAAGTATATGCAAATCACTGTGAGAGTGATGGTCTGGATTTCCTCCACACATTTCAAATCTAACTTCTTTAGAGATACAGAAGCAGCACTCGGGATGAGACAACTGGGTTTGAATGGCAAGTTCTGCTTTATGTTAGCTTTGCAGCCTCAAGATAGTTCTTCAATATTTCTTTATCTGTAAATTGAGATGGTGTGAGTTGTGAGGATTGATTGAGAACATATACATATGACTCCTAACAGTTTCCAGCATATGGCAGCTACTCTACAAATGGTAGGTCCTCTGCTTTAACAGGATTAGAGGTGTCTGTTAATTCAGGATGAATTGCATCTGAACATCCTAGGCGTGTGTCTTTGTAATCTCTGTCATTCTGAGAAGATACCAAAGAAGAGTGCTTTTAAAAACTTGGAAACAGACGTTTAGCCTGCATGGAAAAACCACAAGCCTGAATCTCACTCTTTAAGAAAAATTGCATTGATTATCTACTCAGAGAAGACAGAAAGGGAAGCAAAGTTCTGGTGGGTATGTGTTGAGTAGACCACACGGAAAACTTCAAAACAAACAACAGTAATTCTATTCCGACTCCCTTTTATAACAATAGTAGCCGGGCTCGGTGGCTCAGCCTGTAATCCTAGCACTTTGGGAGACTGAGGTGAGAGGATTACCTGAGCCTGCGGGTTTGAGACCCGCCTGGGCAACTTGGCGAGACCTCATCTCTACAATAAAAAAAAAAAATTAGCCGGGCGTGGTAGCGCGCGCCTGTAGTTCCAGCTACTTGGAAGGCTGAGGCGGAAGGTTCGCTGGAGCCCAGCAGGTCGAGGCTGCGGTGGCCGGGAGCAGCCACTGCACTCCAGTCTGGGAGACAGAGCGAGACTCCAACTCAAAAAATAAAATAAAATAAAATAAAACAATAGTAAAAATTCTTTACATTTGTATACTGCTTTACAGTTGACAAAGAGCTTTCACATACATTATCTCCTTTAAAAGAGACTGGAAGGCGCCTTTCCTCCCTGATTGATGTTTATGAATGTACTACTTTCCCCTAGGCTGCAGTCATCAATAGTCAATGAGAAGAAAGTCTGGCGTTTTTGGAAATGCTTTGCTGCCAGGTAACTGCATTAACTCTGCTATTGTTGAATAGAGCCATATATTAACTGTGCCACGGGATATCATCCATATCAACTAATGAATATTTGAATCCTTGTTTCTTATGGAGCAGTGTTTGAGACCCGTTCCTCTCTGCTTGTCTATTGCTCTCCCTGAGGATCTATATCTTCAATGAAGTTCTGTCTGATGGCTCTAGACATTTCAGAAAAAACCTACATGAAGGATACTTTACTAAGTCCTAAAGGAAAAAAAAAATGAAGAAAGTATATAAACAGGGATCCTGCCACATGGAACAAGGATTATACTGTTCTGAAGACAGTAATTGATCCTATTTGTTGATGCCATGGGAGGTCTATTTTGCTTCATATAAAGAAGCATAATAAGTCCTATAATAAGAGTTATGGTATGCTAATAAAAGTCTCTGTGGAAATATTTAACACATGTCTGAGATGGGACAGATCTCTTAGAAGGGCTTCCCACAGTGTTTGGGAATCTGGGGCATAGAATTTTTATAGACTTTTCTGATCCTAAGTTCTCTGCTTCTGAGATTTCTGTTTGTTCTTTGTTTCATGCTATAAGAAACCATTCTTTAAATTCTCTGTATTTCTCATGATGTCAGACAGTGTTTACTACGTGTTGACAAAAAACTGAGGCAAAAAACAAAAACCACATTAGGCTTTCTAGAAAAATTAATAGGAGCAAGGTTTAATAAAACTGTTGGGTCAGCATCCTGAGGCAGGATATCTCAGTGATGCATTGTTTTAGGGTTATATAGGATTTCTTCAATCTTTTCTACCATTTCTAGTCTCCATAAATAATGACACTTTTGACATGTTTTGCCAAAATTTCCAAAGCTTCATCCTGAGTTCCTAAATTCAAAAGGCTAGTTTCAACCAGCTGCTTTAATACTTCAAAGTGAGGTCAGCCAACTCCCTATCTGAGGATAGTGGATTCTCTCTGCAACTGATTCTTGTCCACTGTTTAGTGTCTGACATTTGTGATAGCCTCCCTTCAAGAATTAGTTTCAGAATAGGTCATATTTCTTTTGGTTGCAAATGGCAGTAACCCAATTTCAAATAACTAACAGTTAAAAAAGAATTGGTTAACTTGCTACTGGGAAGTTCTGAGAGGTGGAACAGAACCTAGTCCCAACTAGTTACATATTGAATCTTGATTATAAACTAGTTGTTTAGAAACAATGTAGGTAGAGGAATTATCTACCAAGAGTGAAATCTGGTCCAGCATAGTGGCTCATGCCTATAATCCCAGCTCTTTGGGAGGCTAAGCCAGGAGAATTGCTTCAGTCCCAGAGTTTGCCCAACCTGGGCAATATAGCAGGATTCCATCTCTACAAAAAAATAAAAAATAAAAATAAAAAGATTAACTGGAGAAAAGGGAATGCTTCTATACTCTCTGTGGAAATGTAAGCTAGTTCAACCTTTGTAGAAAGCAGTGTAGCATTTTCTCAAAGCACTGAAAATTGAGCTTCCATACTATCCAGCAATCCCACTTCTGGGAATATACCCATAGGAACATAAATCAATATATGAAAAAGACACCTGCACATGTATATTTATTGCAGCACTATTCACAATAGCTAAACATGGAATCAACCCAGATGCTCATCGGAAGTGGACTGGATAAAGAAAATGTGGTATATATATATGCAAGATGGAATATTATGCAGTCATAAATAAGAACAAAATCATGGCCTATGCAGCAACATGGATACAGCTGGAGACCATTGTACTAAGTGAACTATTACAGAACTGAATATCGCAGGTTCTCATTCAGAAGTGGATCCTGATCACTGGTCACATGAACACAAAGGTGGAGTTAGCAGATGCTGGGCACTGCTTAGGGGAAGGAGGGAGCACATGGCAACACACTGGGTACCTGGTTTACTATCAGGGAGAAAGAAGTCCAGGTAGAAACCCAAACTTCACCTGCATGCAGCTTACTTGTGTAGTAACTCTTTACTTGTACCCTACAGCTCTAAAATAAAATAAGATAAAATAAGTGAAAAATAAAATAAAATATTCTTTACAATAATAATAGTAACAAAAAAATAAAAGAACATTCAAAGAAAAGTAACTGAGGTGGTGGTGGTGGTGGTGGTGGTGGTGCACACCTGTAGTCCCAGCTACTCAGGAGGCTGAGATAGAAGAATCTCCTGAGCCCTGGAGATTGAGGCTGTAGTGAGCCATGATTATGCAACTCTACTACAGTCTGGGTCACAGGGTGAGACCTCAAAGCAAAAAAAAAAAAAAAAAAAGAGTAAAACCAGCTACAGCATGGTTTAAAGATTCAAAGATTATGGGTTCCAGAATAAGATAGTGTGTCATTCAAATCTGTGTTCTGCCCTTTTTCAGTATAGTGCAGACTGGCAGAAATTACTTAAACTTCAAGAAATTACTTAAACTTCATTGTCTCCATTGTAAAAATGAAATAAAATTATTTTTTGTCAGCATTATTGTGAGACTAAAAGATGATGTATATAGAGAGGCTCAATGAACAACTGTTACCCTTGGCATTATAACAAAAGGCTCTTTGCTAATTACAAAGGATGCAAGAGAGAACTATCTAGAAGGAAAGAAGGAAGCCTGAGTAGATCAGTTCATATCAAATAGTGAGGTTAACTTTAGAGGTGGGTACAGTGTGCTATGGGAACACTGGAAGGCCACGCAGGAAGCAGAGCCACCATATTAACTCCAGAAATCATATGCACGTCATAGTCTGTAGAACGAAGGGCACACATAGTTGCCAATCATGTAACGTATTGGTTGAATTATATGAAATTGCTGATATTCAACCATTTTTGATATGCAAAAATAAAATGTCAATGTGCCCCCTAGAACTGAGTCACATGGAGTCCCTGCATGGGGAGGAGGGAAGAATCAGAGACTTCCTGGCAGTTATGTCTGAGGCGAGCCATGGGAGATGAAGAGGAATGAATCATCGTGGCAGTGAAGAAGTGGGAGAAGACATAACCAGAGGGGGTGGACAGATGCTAAGAACAGAGGCTTGACGTAGCATTCTGAGGGGCAACCACAGAAATTCAGTGTCTCTGAGAGTGGAGATGGAGACAAGATGAGAGAGGACATAAAGCTGGAGAGGTGGGCAAGGTGGATTATTTACACACTGCAGAGACTACGGTCTTTTTTTTTTTTTTTTTGAGTCGGAGTCTCACTCTGTCACCCAGACTGGAGTGCAGTGGCCGCTCCCGGCCACCGCAGCCTCGACCTGCTGGGCTCCGGCGATCCTTCTGCCTCAGCCTTCCCAGTAGCTGGAATTACAGGCATGCGCTACCACGCCCGGCTGATTTTTTGATTTATTGCAGAGATGAAGTCTCGTTGCCCAGGTGGATCTCGAACCCGCGGGCTCAGGCAATTCATTCACCTCAGCCTCCCAAAGGCGCGGGATTACAGGCTGAGCCACCAAGCCCGGCTTGAGACTATGGTCTTGAAGCATAATTACAAAGCGGTCATTGCAGTAGACACTAATTCTAGAATCCCAAACAATCCTGTTGGTAATGAAATTAGATATTTTCTCCATCATGGCCTTTCCCAACTTTCCAGGCTACATCAGGTCTGCCCTCCAGTCTCTTTCATGGCACTTTATTCTTTTTCTTCATAGCATGGGCTATATTTGGAGATTATAGAGTGTATTTATGTGCATGCTTATTTGTTTAATATCTATCTCCCTTTGTAGATGATAAACTACAGGAGGGCCGGGGCCTGTTTAAAATTGCCTATTCAGTGCTTAGCACAGTGCCTGAAACTAAGTAGGGGACTCAATAAATATTGGTTGAAGCAATGTGTGAGCAGCAAATATGAGTTTTGTGAAGTCTGCTAATTCCCACACCAATTTCTCCCTGCTGGAAATACTCTAGGGAAGTCCATTGCAGAAGACTGTAGAGAACAATCTCTATCACTTGTCCCATTTACCTAATTCACATGAAAGAGTGCCCTTCTGCACAAGTACCAGCTGTGTGGGGAATATGGCCTCCTTCCCTGCTGACTCCTGGGTGCTTTGGACGCAGCTTGTGTGATACCAGGTGACAAGTCAGCATTGGCTACGTGTCAGAACAGAGAGATTTGAAGAGACGTGTTGCATATTTTTCTTAACACACGAACGCAAGGCCTCTTAGCCAGAGATGAAGAGGTTTGAGTGTTGAGGGTAACAGATGAAGAAAGTATCTTTTAAAATTTTTACTGAACTCAAGGCAGTTTGTCAGGGAGAGTCATCTGAGAGACATGTTTGTTGCAAGGATGTGCAATTCAATTTGGCAAGCATTTGGTTATTGTAAGAACTTGAATTAGATCTTGTAGGACATCATTAGCCACCAAAGGGAGTAGCGATATCCTTGTTGTGTGGCTCTGGCCTACCAGTATTAAGTGTCTCCTTGTTATACCAGAGTAACTAGTTTTTCACCATAAAACTGTAGGACAGATTTCCTCTTGTACACAGTTTTAAAAATTATGTTCAAATGACTTTAATAGGAAAGGGGAAACAGGCTTGATAGAGATAAAACACATGACAATTCCTACTCTGAAATGACCACCTTGCTATGACCAGAACCCGATCTCCTAAATTCTTTTTTGATGTATATAAACTATCAACTTGCATAATGTATCAATTGCATTTTTCTACCCTTAAATGTAGAAATCCACTTTCAATAAAGAAAACACTTAACATATGAAACATTAAATATGAGATGAAGTGAAAGATAAAACACTTGTTGAGAAATAATATTCATTCAAATAAAAATACTTCTGAAGGCCTGGTGTTGGTGTATGCCCTGATTCTTTTAGGCTTAATCCTTAAATATTTATAATGTCTCTTTTTTTCCCCCAAAAGCAAAGTCAGATTATTGTGTTGGGTATTTAAAATAAAACATTTGTTATTAGTTTTAAAATCAACAAATATCCATATTGAACAGAGTTTAGAGAAAAACCTTATATTGCTGCTTTTAAGAGCCATCACATATACGTTTCTTTTCAGAAGACTCTTCAGTAGAGTTTCAGTAATTAGCTTAGGCTCTTATAGAGTTAGGTTCAGTTTTATGCTATCTGGAGCTATAACAGTGAAAAATGAACTGGATTTGGAGATGCACATTTGTGAAACTATTTAAAACAATGATCATATGTGCCTAACTAGGTCAATGGGGGGAGAGAATCATTGCCAGTGCTCAGCCAAACTGGAAACCCAGGTGGGAGATTCTACCAGTGCAAATCCTACCTGGGGCCAGTGTCTATTGTGAGATTTAAATATTGTAGGGAAAATTGCTTTATCAGGTAGCCATTAGTACTAGATATGACTTTAGTCATCTACAAGAATTGATGTGGCTCCTTAAGTGGTAAGCTGAACAGTTGGTAGCGGTTTGGGCACCCAAAGAAGAAAGTTCACTAAACAAAACTTTAAAAAGCAGACACTTTTCCCTAGGCATTCTCAGATCATATCCTCATTCACAGAGCTGGAATGATCCATCACTTTCCTGGAGACTGAATGAGAAAAGAGTAAAACATCGTGTACCATGGCTTATTTGGGGATGAAAAAGAAGCCCCAAGTCACCACATGCATCTCATTATGAAGTTAACCAGTTAGCCCACTCTTTACTTGTATTGCGGTTAATTACAATGTACCTTTCAACACAATGCAGGGAATGCTTTAATTTTCTCTTCCGAAAAGCTACTCCTTTAAAAAATTAACCCTTTCTGTTAAGAGGGAAAGATGCTAAAACTAAAGACTTGGGCTTCTAATAGAAGGATATTAAAGAATCTGCGATTTCTGCTTTATAGGAATTTTTAAAAAAGGAAAAATATAACTGGGAGGTTCTCAGTTTCACGCTTTTTGAACGCCGCTGAGCAGTTCTACTGTGATAGAGACCATCCTTCCTAAGCAACAGTTATAACCTTATAACCTAAGATGAGAAACACAACAAGCCAGGGCTACTATGCAGACAAGCGGGATGGTGAGGGGCACTTGGGAGGGACAGCAATTAACTCTCCCTCAACTGTAGAGAACCAGGTTTCTCTTGATCTCACAGTAGACTTCATCCAGTAGCCAGGATCCTTTACAGTGAGTGAAACGGAGAGTAATGCTGTAGTACCAAAGAGGAGACCCGCCCTGGTCTGGCGTTCATAGTGAGAGAACTTTCATAATGAGGCCTGTGGATAAAGGACTGAGATCCTTTACAGCAGAGGGAAGTGCAAATAGGGTGCGTCTGAGTTGATCTCGTGGAGCCACTTCACCTCTGAACAGGTTGGAGCTTTCAAGCCCCTTGAAGTTTTAAAAAGGCACTGATTTCAGCGTGAAATGTTTGCTGCACTGTGCTCAGCTGGAATGAAACGAAGGGGAGGAAAAGTAGCTTCTTTCTTGCATTCAGAAAGCAGAGGCCAATTGAATGGATTCTACTCAAACTGATTGCGTTTGTAGTTTTTGAAAGGGGAAAAAAAAAGCTAAGAAGTTTAAATCCTATTCACTAAGTTCACAAAAACAAAACCCGGACACAGAAGGACTCTGAGAAGTGCACACATCCTTACAAGAGATGGACAATTTAAAACAACCTTCATTAAATAAGTCCCTTTCAAACTGGCTTCTTAGGATAATTCAGTGGCTCATATTTCTTTGCCTTATTTTAAGGGCGTTTTTCACTGTGGGCTAGTTTAAATCAACTGCTCTGCATGATTTTGTAAGTTTAGAAGGACTTATTGACTCATTGAGTTATAAAACAAAATTTTTTTCCTATTTCTTTTTTAAAGAATAGCATATATGTCTGTGCTGCCCTGCCACTTGCCAATTACTACTGAGCAATCTAACATGGAACCCAACAATGGTGCTGAAAAATGAAATCTGGTTGGTTTTGACTTATTTGCTCATCCTGCTCATCTGCCATCTCCATCTGGTCAAGATGCACAGAACATTGATAGGAGCTCTTACTGGTCTCTCTTCCACTTATCCTTTGCTTATGCAAAATATTGTGCATTTATCCATCTGTTTAATTCATACAATGCTTTAAAGCTTATTCAACTACCTGAATCTCCTTTACATCTGTCTACTTTAGCATCTTTGGTTTGGTCTGAGGCCACCAGAGGTCAGGAAATTGGATATTACCTCACTTTGTACAGGACCTGGGAGAGCACCATGCTTAACAAAAGCTTTTAGATATTGATGACAGTGATAAGTGCATGCCATCCCACTGCACATAAGGAACCTTGTAAAGAGTGGGTCAGATGTAAAAGATATTGTATGCTGGAATTTGCATTTAAGGTGATGCACTGGCTAGTTCAGAACACCAAGATACCTACCTGTTCAGTGCCTAGGAACAGGACTACTTTTAGTAAGTGACCTGAAAGAGTCTCCCATTTTCTCTTATTTTTTAAATAAACTGGACACTACATAGCACTCCATATCTGTCAATTAATTAGAAGTTTACATTTAAAAATTTCATTTGTGGTCAATTGTTCATGATGTATGAGTTTGCAGAGGTGATGATTTTCTGTCTTTATTTTCATTTTATGGATTAGGATAATTGCTTTCAAGAAACCAAAGCTGGAAATGTCCCATGCCAGAATCACCCTGAAAACTAAGATTAGATGTGAGATCACTAGCTCACATCTAATCTTACACATTCTATGAGCCCTATACCACTAGTTAGATTATTGAGTAGCATTCATGATACTTGGTTGCTTTTATTTTCTGCTCTCATCATTCTTACATTTTGTTTAAATAATGGTGTTATCTATGTATTTTCTTAGGCACAGGCCATGAGTCAGCTTAAAGGGAAGATCATAGCCCTCCATAAACAGCAGTGTATGTGCTGTGGTAGCATATATGCTTCAGAAAACATCGTTTTGGTAAATAGTTAATAATTTATTAAGGTTTTTGGCTATCAGAGTTGTTGCAATACTCATACTACTGAAAGATGAGCCATGTAGGAATACAAGGGGTACATGCCAGGTCCCTAAATGAGCCAAAATGGCTTTCTTTTTCGAATTTGTGACAGTTGATTCCTCATATACAAAGGGGTACCCAATAAAAACCAGAATTATATTTTGCAGGATGGTCCCCCTGTAGTACACTTGAAATTTGTTCTTCCAGATCAAACGGTCAACCCAAGTTTTGAGAAGGTTACATCATGATTTGCAGACAAATCACCCATGTTGTGTTGAATGTTTGGCAGTTTTTGACTAAAAAGAGCAGGGCCCTGTGCCCCGCTTTCCCTATTCACTCGATCTTGTCCTGAGTGACCTTTATTTTGCTTGTTTCCTCAGATGAAAAATGTCCTCAAAGGAAAATGTTTTGCTGATGTGGAAGAGAGGAAACAAAAAAACAGCAGAAGCATTAAAGTCATCGAAATCGACAAGTTCAAAACCATTTTGAGTGGTGGAATAAGTGTCTCGATAGGTGTATTGCATCAAATGGAGAGTATTTTGAAGGTGACTGAATTTTAAACATGTAAGAACAAATCCACAATTGTTTTAGAAATAAATCCTGGAAGTTTTGGGTCCCCTCATATGCACGTGTGTATGTATATGTGTCTATCTGTAGACTGCCTTACTAAAATACTTCTGCCTGTAACCCTTATTTGTTCCTAGTAAGTGCAAGTTAGCTGTGCTCCCTTCAAGAAAAATGGTGTGGTTTGTCTTATGGGCTTCTGCTTTCTCTGTCCTTTCCCTTTTCTGGTGATTACTCTGACCCCTAAGCACTGTATTTGCTCCAATGAATTTATACTTTTGGGTTAAAGTTATGTAACGATAGTAAAATCTTTGATAGTAAACGTTTTACCATGACTAGATGCTTTGTTTGTCATTTTTTTCTGGTGGCAGAACAACTCTTTCTCCTACTCCTGCCACAGTTAAAGGGAGTTTAAGCATCACTAAGCAGCATTGAGTTGTGTTTTTCTGGGTGGAAATGAAAATGGGGAGTGGAAATTACATGTTTGTCCTTGATGATAAGTTAGATTTAACTTTTTAGATAAAACAGGCATGTACTGGTTGAAGGGGGCTCAATTATTTGGGACCCTCTAAGATTTCCATTGACTCTGGTGGCTCCCCTCACCCCAAGGAAAGATGATACTAGGTTGGCTCCACAGAACTGCTAGAGGGTAAGAATTTGGTAATCTTCTCCTTATCTTTCTATGAATTATGGGTTTCTTTTGGCTGGCTTAGGAAGCCAGCTCTATGTTATGGGATTTCTTGATGAACTCAAGAAAAAAGAAGGTAGCTGTGGTCTTAGTAGGGAAGACAGTAAGAAAATTCCCATGCCAAACTGTCTTTCAAGCCAACCAGATTAAAAATAATTGATCAAATAATGATAAATATACAGGAAGTTCTGTGCATAATGGTCAAAATGGATGTAAGAAAATTACTTTAACCTCAGTAACATCAGCCCAAGCAATTTGAAAGAATTGAAAAGGACTTGTCTAGAGAAATAATAGCTGACACTTGATTGGAGATGATAAAATCCTATAGGGGGATTCCCACTAATAATGAAATAAAATAAAAAGAAAAGTCTTTTTCAATAACAGTCTCTGTCCCTAGTGAATGACTATGTACTTTAAAACATTAAATTTATCTTTATGTTCTTGAGATTTTGGTGTAGGCCTGACTCAAGTTAACTAATTTATCTCACTGGATGTTTTCCAACATAAAAAACTTCACAATGAGGCTCTTTTTCATCTATCCTATATACAGGGCATGCCAAAAAAAAAAGTATACACATTTTAAGAGTGACATTTGCTCAAAAGATGGTATTAATCAAATGAATGCTAGCATCACCATACAACAGGCAGGACAGTCAAAGAAAATGGCAGAAGCATGATTGAGTGAACGCTGTACGACATATTGCTACTATAATTTAATTCAACTTCAAAAGGTAATACATAGATAACATCTCTTAAAATGTGTATGCATTTTTTGGCACCCCTGATATATCTATATCTATATCTGCATCTGTATCTGTATCTATATCTATATCTATCTCTCTATACACATATATGTATATGTATAAATACAATTATATATATGTATACAACATGCATATAATTATTGTTATTTTTAATGACTTTTTTAAAAGCAGTTTTAAGATCACAGTAAATATTAGCAGAAGGTACAGAGACTGGCCATATACCTCCTGGTCCTATATGTGCATAGCGTCCCCTCTTAGCAACATCTACTGTCAGTTTGGTACATTTGTTACAGTTGATGAAACTACACTGACATACTATTATCATCCAGAGTTCATAGAATGATACATTCGGGTTCATTCTTGTTGTATATTCTACAGATTTGGGCAAATATAAATGACATGCAGTCATCATTATCAAATTATATAGGGTATTTCCACTGCCCTAAAATCCTCTGTGCTTTGCTTCTTTATCCTTCCTTCCTCCCTAACTATATGACTATCTCCATAGTTTTACCTTTTCTAGAATGTTGTATAGTTGGAATTGTATAGGAATGTAGCCATTTCAGATTGACTTCTTTCAACTAGTAGTAAGATGTATTTAAATTTCCACTATATCTTTTCATAGTTGTATTAAAACATATTTATTCATTCATCTACTGAAAGACATCTTGTTTTTTCAAGTTTTGGCAAGTATAAATAAAGCTGCTATAAACATCTGTGTGCAGGTTTTTGTGTGGATTAAGTTATCAACTCCTCAGGGCAATAAAAATACTAAGGAATGTAATTGTTGGATCATACAGTAAGAATATGTTTAGCTTTGTAAGAAACTGCCAAACTATCTTTCAAAATAACTGTACCATTTTGTACTCACACCATCAGTGAGTGAGAGTTCCTGTTGCTCCACATCTTTGTCAGTAGTTGATGTCAGTGTTCTGAATTTTGGTCATTCAGATAAGTATGCAGTGGTATCTCATTGTTGTTTTAATTTGCATTTCCCTAATGGCATATAATGCTGAGTATTTTTTCATATGCATAAGCCATCTTTGGTGAAATGTTTATTAAGGTTTTTGGCACAACTTTTACTGGGTTGTTTGTGTTCTTACTGTTGTGTTTTAAGAATTCTTTGTACACTTTGGAATAACATTTAGAAAAATTTTTTCCAGCCCATGGCTTGTATTTTTATTCTGAGTCTTTTACACCATAGAATTTTTAAAAGTTTAATGAAGTACAGCTTATTAATTCTTTGTTTCATGGATTATGACTTTGGTGTAGTCACCAAAGTTAAAAAATAATCACTAAACTCAGAGTTATCTAAATTTTCTCATATGTTGTCTTCTAGGATTTTTGGTTTTGCATTTTATATTTAGGTCTATAATTCATTTTGAGTTAATGTGTGTGAAGTGTGTAAGATTTATGTCTAAATTCTTTTTTTTGCATGTGGATGTCTAGTTGTTATAACATCATTTGCTGAAAGACTGTCTTTTCTCTATTGTTTTACCTTTGTTCTTTTGTCACAGATCAGTTGACTCTATTTATATGAGTCTAGTTCTGGGCTCCCAATTCTGTTTTTTGATCTACTTGTGTATTCTTTCACCAATACCACACTGTCTTGGTTACTGTAGTTGTATGGTAAGTCTTGAAGGTGGATAGTGTCAGTCCTCCAACTTTGTTCTTCTCCTTCAATATTATGTTGTCTACTCTTCATCTTTTAATATAATATTTTTATTTTTAACAAGGTGACATATACACCTAGTTGAAATATATCTTCTACATTTAAATATCTTTCTCACAGAATGTTCCCCAATATTTAATAAAAAGAACAATACATTAAAAAAACCCCTCTTACTTGCATTATTGCAATAGCCTCCTAATTGGTCTCCCTGTTTTTAAAGTTGTGCACCTACACTCTACTTTCAGCAAAATAGCCTTAGTAATCCTTTTAAAACTTTAGTCAGGTAATGCCTTTGGTTAAATCCATGGAGATCAGAGCAAAGTCTTTCAATGACCTACAAGACCCTGAATAACTGGCTACCATGATCTCCCTGATCCTTAGCACACACTTTTTGCTTCCCTCCCTCTGGTCCAGCACACTGGCTCCTAACTTTTACTGGTTCTCAAACAAACTGTTGTGCGTTACCTTATAGACTTTGCATGTCCCTTCTGGCTCTAACATTCCTTCCCTAGAGATTGTCATGGCTGTTGTTTTGTTTTGTTTGTTTGTTTTAACTCCTCTAACTCATTGTTCAAATATCCCCTTTTAAATGAGCTCTTCAATGACGGCCTTGCTTAAAACTGAAATTTGACCTGTCCCTCTGCGCCAGTCTTCCTTCCACTACTCTGGTTTTCCTGTTTTCTCTATGGCGCTTATCACTATGTTACTGTGTAATTTACTTCTTTATTATGTTTCTCTTTTACTCCTCCTCTCCCCATTCCTCCTCCAACAAGTTATACAGGGTCTTTTCGGTCTGTTTTGTTCATTAATATATCTGACAAGTGCCTGGAACATAGATACTTAAAATATTTATTGAATGAATATCATACATACCAATTTCTCTTTGGTAAAGGAAAAAAAAATGAACAGTGACAGTGAAAGCATGTATCATATCCCAGAAATTTTAGTATGGAATACTCACCTTGGGCACATGTCATATTTAAGGAATTGAACTTCAAGGAGTAAAACAACAATTCTTTAGACATATAGGTAGCTATAGCGGGTCACCTACTATGGCTTAAAAAACAGCCAGATCTCAGATTTCTTCACTGCAAAATTCAATGCCAGATACGAGGAGCTATTTTTTTTGGGGGGGGGAGGTTGAGGGGGAAACAAGCTAAGATGTCAATAGAGAAAAAGGCAACAGGCAGATATTCTTAAACATGAAAGAACTCATGGAATATGGCACTCGAGTCCTTGAAAAAATGCTTGACAATGAATTCTAGCTAATTAAGAGATAAATCAAAGTAAAGAACTCGGGAATTGAGAAACTGTGATAAAAAGGACTGATGGTGTTTGAATCCATTTAAATATAGAATTAAGACTAAACAACTGAGGGAATTATTGCTATAGAACAAAATGTGAGTATTATTAATCAGAACAATGTAAAATTAGTAGTATAAAGATAATTGGAAAGTGTGAGGAAGGAAGATATTCTCATATTTCTAAGCAGGAGTCTACCGATACAGACTAATATTGAAATATATAATAAAATAGTAATAACTCCAACTCTTCCTGTTTTTCATATTCCCCCACACTACCTTTTCAAGCTTTGGGAGTTCTAAATCTTATAATGATAAGCCACTTATTTGAAAATTCAATTCCTTTAGTTTTGTTTCCGTTTCTCTTTTTACTAATAGAGTAAATTTAATACTCTTATTAAAATAGTATCTACATATAATCCTATTTTAGCAAAAAGCAATGGGATCAATCTATCAGTTATCTCTCTCTTTCTCTCTCTCTAGTTACTATTTCTATCCTTATCTACTTATAGTAATACAAGATCTGAAATTGTGTTAACCTAATGTTGGGGCAGTAATTTTTGGATGGTGGAATCTGGAAGTGGATTTTTATTTACTTCTTTGTACATTTCTGCATTGTTTAGCTACTTTTTAAATGAGCACCATCATTATTTAAAACAAAAACAATTGAAGAAAAATTTTAAATTCACTATTTCCCCTCCTCCAAAAAAAAAAAAGGAAAAGAAAAAGAAAGAAAAAAAAGAACCTGAAAGAAAATAAGTCTACATACTAATAGTAATTAATATTATGTGAAGTAATATGGATATTTGTGTCTTCCATTTTTATATCTTTTTTAAAAAATATATTTTTAAAAGGTAGCACCCTGTCCTAATCTTTCTCATGGCTTCATTCCAGAGAGCCAACAACTTGCAAACCTTTCATATGCTTCTCCTGATATTTATTTACATATGTTCATATTATTTTCTTGATTTTTGACAATGTCTATTTTTTTCCCCCATTTTTTCAGTGGAGAATTTAGCCTCTTACATTTCCTCTCCTTCATCTCTATCACAATTTTCTCCATCTCCTCTAATATAGTTATATTGCATTGTTTTTGTTAAATAAAAACTCAGTGTTTACATTATAATGACAACATATATGTATACTTCTGGAGCAATAAAGTGCTCTGATTTCTTTTCCTCCTCATTTGACCTTTTGTTATTCCTGTAGTTAATAATAGCTTCATTTAACAATTATCTTTAATTTTCTACATACCTATTTTCATCTCCCCCAGTGTTTTAATAGATCAATCAAATGCCTATCATATAATTCTTCCAAAATGCTCAAGTGTATTATCTGTCAGTTACAGCTCTGCATTTTTCTATCTTTTTTTTGTTTGTTTATCCTCAGTCATCCAATTTCTTGTTCCAAACTGGACTGTTGGTTCTTCGAAAATTCCCTCCACTGGTCTCCTGTATCACATTCCTCTTTCTTGGATCCTGTAACTCCCTTTCTTAAAGATATCCTTAATTTTCATGGAGTAATTAATTCAGTCCCTTCCAGAGAAAGAGTAAAAGTTTTGAGATTTGCAGACTTGAAATCACCTTTATTCTGCCCTCACATCTGCTTAGTTTTTCTACTAGGCATAAAATTCAGAGGGTAGTGTTCCACTGTCTTCTAGCTTCCAATGGTGATATTGAAAGTCAGATGTAAGTCAGATGACTGATCTTTTAAAAATGAACTGTCCTACCTCTTCAGAAGACTTTAGGACCCTCTCTTTATCTCCATTGTTTTAAAATTATGTGATGATGTGTCCTGGAGTGAGTCCTTTGTAATTCAGAGACCTGGCATAAAGCAGGCCCTATTACTACTGATGCTCATGCCCTTGTCTTGGGGAAATTTCCTTGTATTTCTCCTCTATTTCATCTTTTCTATCTAGAACTCGTAGTTTCCAGCATTGGAATTCCTGACTTGATTGTCAAAATGTTTTCTTTATCTTCATGCTTCTATTGCACAGCTCTCTTTTTGTTTGTGTGTATGTTTATTCTCTGCAGGATGTTCTCAACTTTATCTTCAATTCATTCCACTGAATTTCTTTATTTTTTGAGTCAGAGTCTCACTCTGTCGCCCAGACTGGAGTGCAGTGGCCGCTCCCGGCCACCGCAGCCTTGACCTGCTGGGCTCTGGTGATCCTTCCGCCTCAGCCTTCCAAGTAGCTGGAACTACAAGCGTGCGCTACCACGTCTGCCTGATTTTTGATTTATTGTAGAGATGAAGTCTCGCCAAGTTGCCCAGGTGGGTCTCGAACCCACGGGCTCTGACAATTCACTCACCTCAGCCTCCCAGGGTGCGGGATTACAGGCTGAGCCACCAAGCCCGGCTCTCCACTGAATTTCTAATCTCTTCCTCCAAATATTTAATTTTCAAGATCACTTTTATATCCTTTGATTTTTCCTATAAAATAACATTCTATTTTAATTTCATTAATGAATGTTTTTAAAAAACATGTTGATTATAGTTTTTTTTTGAAAGCAGGATTTATTGAGAGGACAGAAAAGCTCCCACAGTGGGAGGGGACCTGAAGGGGTTACTTTGATTATAGATTCTGATGTATTCTTTCTTATTATAATATTGCTTCTGATTCTTTTGAATTCCTGTTTTCTATTTGTGTTTGGTCCCTTCATTTTATTTTGGAAGATATCTCAACTATTTGGTGATTGTTGACTTTCTTAAATATTTAAAACCAAGGCTGAAAAACTGATAAGACTCTGGATGTGTGAGTGACTCATTTTCTTTAATATCAAGCATTTAGATGATGAATTTTTTTTAATGTGGAAACCACAAATATGAGTATCTATAGTCATTTTTTCTCAGACTCTGCTTCTCTAGATAAAATTATTCTAATTCCTGGATAGATAACTTTATACTTGTTTGCTAAAAGAATAACAGAAAAGAAGGGGACTGGGGGCATTACTTCACGACATGAGTACTTTTGTCTATGCTGTTTGTTGCATAATATTTTGTTCTCCCTTTCCACTGTCCCTGATATTTCAGAATTTACACCATCTCAGATACATTTGCTCTAGAATATATATACTTCTAGTATCCCATAAGATAATGGAGGAATCTGGTTGGTCAGGAGCCCTGACATCTCTATGTTCTTTATACAAGTCTCAATCTATCCCCTTATCTTCACTTTTTCTCAGTATTTGGTACCTCTAAGTCCTCAGATTTTCTGGGTAAAATGTAGTAAAATATATTCTTGCTTCTCATAGACATTTTCCTCCTTAGCTCCAGGTTCCTTGGCTTTCCCTACTTAGCTGGTTCATTTTCCACTCTTTCCTGGGCTTTTCCTCTTTGTAACTTTGCTGCCTTCTAGTCCCCTGCAGTTCTCCCATCATTTTTCTTACTCTTGTGCTCAGTGTTTATTCCTGTTCTATCATTTTCTATCATTTTATGAGTGTTTCAGATAGTGGACAAAACCACTGTATACAATGAGATGGACAATGTGTGAACTAATTTAAAAATGGTTTACTCACCTTCTATTGTATTTGAGAAGCCTTAAGACTAAAGCACAGTTACAATAAGATGTAAAAAAAAGCTAAAAAATTATATCCCAAAGTAAAAAGGAAGAAGAAAAACCAAACTTAAAGATAATCTAACTGAATAAAAGCTGTAGAAATTGACCAAACAACTTGGCTCCAAGTTATTAGTAGCTCATGTAAAGAGAAAAACATCATCACCATCTTCACAACTTCTCACTGTTCAAAGGAAAAAAGAACACTTTGTCACTAGGAGGTAAAGCATTCTGACCCTGAACTTTGAGAGTAATTTGTTTATATCCAATCCGTTCATCATTTTATTGGTAGAATGACCTTTCGTTCCTGCAAATCTGATTATTGCATTCTTTTGCTTAAAATCCTTCTGTGGCTTTCTTTGTCTGAGACGTGAAGTCTAAGCAGCATGTGCTCTCTGCATATTCTCAGGCCCACCTCTCTAGACTCGTCTCGCTACTTACCTCATGTGCAATCACATTAGACTCTTGCAGTGTCTGAGTAAGCCATGCTCACCCTCTTCTCCAGGCCTTTGAACATCCTTTCCTTGTCTCAGCCTATCCACCTTGAAGTCTTCGTCCTTCAAGGCTCACTCCAACTTCTCTTCCTCTGAAGTCTTCCCTGGCTCTGACTTCTCCTAGATTGAACTGTGTGCTGCCTTGGCTGCTCCCCTTCCTCTTGTGCATATTTTATCATAAAACATACTTTATCACACTATCAAGACTGTTGTTTTCTCCTCTCTATGTCTCTCCTCATGTCTTCCCGTAGTCTCTAAACCTTTTAAGTGTGAGGACTGTTTGTTCATCTTAGGGTTTGCATTATCTCTGGCACTTTTTCTCCTGGCACATAGGAGGCATGTAATAAATACATTTGAGAAATGATTAATAAGTGAGACTTAGGTATGTAGCTTTCTCCAGTCTTGCTACATGAATAAAGCTTGGAAGATCTTCAGGGTTCACCAGTCACGAAGAAACTATCTCAAATATCAGCTGCCTTACACAGAGCTCAGAGAACGGGCAAATAGCAGAAAATTGCAGGCTGAGGTTACTAGTGAGATCCTGAAAGGAAGGTATTCTGCATTGTTGACTGAAAGTGGAGCCATATGTGCAGAATGCCAGCTGATGTTTTGTGTGGGAATCTGGGCCTTCCTGGACCCTGTGCCTGCTTGAGGGTGATGCTGTTCATGTCTGCACAATTGTCCCTTGCTCTTCACTCCTTCTGGAAGACTCCTCCTTCTGCTCGCCATGCCTATAGCCACTTATGCTAGCAGCACTTGATGTCCCACTGTCTGTTCTTAGGTCCTTTAATTCTCTTCTTTGAGCGAACAGCTGTTTATATCTTTCATATTCCATTCATATATTTTTAATTTGAATGAGGTCTCACTGTTACCCAGGCTGGAGTGCAGTGGCATAATCATGGCTCACTGCGGCCTCTATGTCTTGGACTCAGGTGATCCTTCTACCTCAGTCTCCCGAGTAGCTGGGCTACAGGCACATACCACCATGCCCTGCTAATTTGTTTTATTTTTATAGGCATGAGGTTTTACTACTTTGCCTAAGAGGGTTTTGAACTCCTGGTCTTAAGCAATCCTCCCACCTCGGCCTCCCAAAGTACTGGGATTACATGCATAAGCCACTATGTCCCGCCTGATTCAGATATTTTTATAAAGAAATAAAATATTCCAGATGTAGCAGAGGCTCCGTTTTAGGCTGTCCCACATCCCATGTCCCTTTCTCCTTCTTCATACCCAGGGGTCCATTCAAAACGATTGTAATACTTTTACAGATCGACAAGGCAGCAGGGAAGCAGATCAAGGAAAAGTTTTTGTTCAATAGCACAAGGCTGAGGGACCTAGGTGACTATCACTAAACCACCACTAGTTAAGATAGAGCAGATTTATGAGCAGGAGTTTCCACCTTAGGCCTGTCATATTTTTTCACCTTTATGTTAGTTAATTGCAGAGTAACATAAATTAACTTTGGAACACAAGCAAAAATGGGAACTTTATTTATGAATTTCTTGGATTTCTTTACCTCAAGCCAAACAACTAAATTGCTACTTAGCATAAATTATTTATGGGCCCTGGCTCAATACCATCCAGCACCAGCCCCCGGAGGTATGGGAGATATAAAAGATTTAAAGCATCGCTGCGACAGTGTTCGGGCCGCCACGGAGCTGTGTTTCTTTCCAGAAGGGTCCACTTTATTTTGTTGTAAATAAATAGAGGCTGGATTTCCAGGGAGGGAAGTTAGCTTCCAGCAGGACGGTGGTGGTGTTTTGCATATGTTAATTACACAACCCTTTTATGACAGATAGACACAGTGTTTGCACAGCTATTTCTCAAAAGACCCATAGACCAAAATGGATCTTTTCATTTCCTGGCGCAGAGTAGTTTCTCTCATTTGATCACACTTCAAAATCTGAAGTTATCAAAGCCTGCCATCGCAACTAGTCAATAAAAAAAATAGCCCTAGCCATATAATTCTAGCAGGAACAAATGCACATCTTCTGAAATCTTTAAAATTCAAACTCAACAACGCCTCACTGACACCTGTGACAAATCCACTGTCACTTCCTAGGTTGTCTTTCCATAGCTCTAACCTCATCATGTCACCCTTTGCTCCAAAATACTCTTACATACCTTGTTTCTCAGACACAGTCTGTTTCTAAGACAAGGTCGTTGCCTTCTCTTTCTTTAGGTCAAGCATATTTCACTTGGCTCAAACAGTGCTTAAAATCAGAGTACTTTACATAAAAGTGTACATTTCTGGCTTTTTCTCCAACTTCCAAATTTGGAAGGCCTGGCAATCCTAGCCTGTCATTTCTACCAGGAGTTGTTGACATAAGCTGAGTTAGTTCCTGTGTCTTCTCTACTCTCCAGTTTGCTGCAGACCCTACTACTCGATAGTACACACCCAGTCATTGTCACCCAGTTAGAATACCTTCTAGTACACGAAGGCATTTCCATTTTTAACCTCTGACTCAAGCCATGCCTTGGCTGATAATTGGTAACTTTGATGTTTACCTTGGGTAGCATTACATATAACAAATTACTCAATGCAAAATAAAAGAAGATCTTGGCAAGCTATAACAAAAAGCTCAAAGGTATGACCATGACTTTTTAGAATGCAAGTATACAAATGTATTTCCACTTAAATTAAACACAGATTAGGCAGATTGACTTAGTCTGGGTGACAGAGTGAGACTCCAACTCAAAAAAAAAAAAAAAAAAAGAAAGAAAATCATGTTGTGTGTAACCACATTCTTCAAAAAACAGAACATGTCTCTATATAATTTATTTTTCTAAATACTTGCTATGATCTTTTGAGATACCACTTTGATTTATGTATTTGTTCAACCTAAAACCAGTCAGGATATGGGTTCTGTCAGACATTCCAAGCACAGGCAGGCCTTGGGACTCTTCTGCGTGATCTGCATTGTGCTCACCCTCACTGGACTTGGCTCTGCTAGTGTTCCCTTTATCCTCCCAAGCATTGTCATCTGGATTCTCTTCTGGGATCTTGAATTTGAGTCATTGTTCTCCTTAAACTTGTTCAGTGATTTCCTCCAAAATTGCAGATCAGAATCAGATGTTAAATGTCATCCACAAAGACTGTGACCAGATCAGTGAGGAAAGCTTACCTCTGTTTTCCTTCTCACCCTTCCATTGTAAAGGGAATTTGAAGCAGGGCAGAGAAGAATGATTGGAAACTTTGGAATCAGATAGGGCCACACTCCAAATTTTACACTGCCTGTATTAGAACTGCCTTAGTTTCAGTTTCCTTCTCTGCAAAATGGGGAAAATATAATTGTGAATGTGTATTTTAAAGACATTCAGTGAATTATTCCTGTGGATCAGTGTCATGTGCAGTAAATCCTCTTGCTCCATTCCCGTCTTAGATCTTGATTTTTGTTTGTTTGTTTGTTTGTTCTGGTCTTCATTTGCTGATGAAAAAAGACAGAAAGTTCTTTATCTTTTCATCTTTCTGCTGCTACTGTGGTGGATTGTATGTGCCTGAAAATGCTTTGACTTTGTTGTGTCTTAGCTCCACCCCAGAACCTGTTACATGCTAGGGAAAACAGAAACAGCTTCTACAGAGCTGGGTTGCAGCAAAGTCTGTGTTCAGGCCAGAGGAGAGATTGTCCTTCTCAGGAACACAGAGAGGAGCCCTTCCTGTGAGGGCTGGGAGAGCTGTTCTCCCATCTCCTTTATCTCTCACCCCGAGGAAAGGAGAATAAGACTCCACAGGAGTGATCATTCCAAAACTCCCTGTATTGCATATTTTAATAACCAAATTGTATGTGTGGATATTATAATAGATAATCTGAATGTTATACGCATCCTACATAAAGGGTTGCTTGTCTCTATCTCACATGCATTTAGAAAGCTCATTTTAATATTTAATGCTCCTAACAGTCATCTAAATCTCAAAAGGTAAAAGGAAAATACCATATAAAATATCCAGAGTCTAAAAAATGTTGCTAATAATCTAGAATTTGATTCTTTCTCCTCTCACATCCTAAATACCCCAACCTTCATTATCCTAACTTCTAGAAACAATAACCATAGCATAAGTCATTTCTTCCTTTATAGCTCTAGAAAGTTTTGGGAAGATACAAGAAATATCCACACTCTTACAGCCCAGTATTCATAAATAACTTTTAAAATTCTACCTTTTACGTTCTTTCCTTCAATTTGCATTGCTAATTTTAAAATTTCTAAATCTTAATGTATTGGGCAACACATAGCTTAGCCAGTCAATCTAGTGACTTCTGGGACTAGGGTATGTCAATTTGTGATGGCACCAGGGGGCTGCTATCTAGAGCAGCTGGTGTGCTGGGCAATTCTCTGGCAAACTTGCTAAATCCCCTGGGACAGCTCTAGGCCAGGCTGTTCACTTGAGTATTGAATGATTCCTCGGCAAAATGAATAGAAGCCTTTAGCAGAAATATGGATGCTCAGGTCATTTATTTTTTTATTTAAGATTTAAATGTCAGCCAATACTAGGATTTTTTTTTTCTGTTTTTATCATAATGTGTATTTCAGTGTCTTTTGTATGTGTAAACATGTGTGCATGTAGGTGTGTAGATTTTGGCCTGCTGGGTGATTGGGTATTCTTTCTTGGTCTACTTTTCTGTTGTATGTCTGTGTCATGTGTGAAAGAAAATCTTTTGCTGAGATGCAGGAGAAAGCAAGAGGAGGAGGCGAGAAAGACAGAGACAGAGAGAGAGAGAGAGAGAGAGAGAGAGAGAGAAACAGCACTTTTCTCTCCATTTAATTAAAAATTAACCCTTAAAGATAATCAGAAATGCCAAAACATTGGCTGAATTCTTCAAGCTCACAGTATAGAATGAGTCTGAATTCCTTTAGCTTCTGCTAAAAGATTGCCTTTCCTTTGCCGAGAATCATGTTGAGGCTGTTATAATTGGTCTGAACTCAATTTTAGTGGGGGGCTGTGGGCAGGCTGGTGAAAAAGAACATGGTGAAGTGAAGACTTAAAAATGCATGCTTTTCTGCTACAAAAGCAATTGCAAAAGCCCCATTCTCCCTCTCTCTTCCAACCTGTACTCAAAATGTATGAACTTTACATTTAAACTTTGAATGTGCCTAGCACACAGTATGGAAAGCTCTCCTGGGTAATTTGGGGGAGATATATGTATTAAAAATGAAGTTATAAAAAACTGAAAATTGCTTTTGAGCATCCATGGTGGTAAAAGCCATATATTGCTATTTTCCTTACTATTTTCAAATGAATTTTTTTTCTTTGCATGAGATCCAAGTCGCCATGCCATTTAGCTTCTGAGAAGAGGTAAACCATGCCTTCTGTGTACAGTTATTTTATTTTTGTGTGCGGATGCCAGCTCCTAATATAATTTGTGCTTTAACTTCCATTTTTCTTCTTTTTAATTAAAGAGCAAAAAAATTAAAAAATAAAAGTTTTGAAGTGCCTTTAGCAGGTGCTAGTCTTTTAAAACATACACATAATAAAAACTAATTGTGATTCCCAGTTTCAAGTGAAACCGATCCTACTGCATAGTTATGGAATTTGAATTTTTGGGGTGGACGAAGCCCCTTTTCCTTCTAGTTTTCTCTTAGGTGCAACAGGACCTATGCCTTCTTATTCCTCAGTTTTGTTCTTCATGTTTGATCAAATGTACTCTTGCATGCAGTCTTCGTATTGAGAGGTACCCCTCAAACACGACCCTTCTCTTCATCCCCAGACACACTCCCCTCTCCTCATCCTACACTTTAGTTCACACCAGGACAGGCATGTGCCTGGATATCCCCATCAGAGGGCAAAAGTAGGTTTTAGAGGGAGGCTTGGAAGACCTGCTTTTCTGGTAGCTGGGTAAGCACTCCTTTCAAGGGCTACTTCTCCCCACCTATGTGTATTTATGAGTTTTTCTTTTTATTTTTCCCCCCAGAGTCTATTCAAAAGAAAAGAAGACAAAATAAAAACAATAACAAAAATGGCGCAGAAAGTCAGAAAACAAGAAATGTAAGTTACATTTTCTATCCATCTTGTATACTTTCGACTTCAGACTTTTCTGACATTACCTTTGTATATAAGATCTCTAAGATAAGCCGGGCTCGGTGGCTCAGCCTGTAATCCTGTGCCTTTGGGAGGCTGAGGTGAGTGGATTGCCTGAGCCCGCGGGTTTGAGACCCGCCTGGGCAGCGAGACCTCATCTCTACAATAAATCAAAAAATCAGCCGGGCGTGGTAGCCCATGCCTGTAATTCCGGCTGCTCAGAAGGCTGAGGTGGAAGGATCGCCGGAGCCCAGCAGGTGAGGCTGCGGTGGCCGGGAGCAGCCACTGCACTCCAGTGTGGGCAACTGAGTGAGACTCCAACTCAAAAAAAAAAAAAATCTCTAAGATAAATGGACCAACTGGTAAGTAATATGCACTTTCATAATTATCTGAATCCTTCTTTCTCCTTTTCCTAGGAAGGGAAGCTAAAGTAACAAGGTATCAGGAACAGCAGTATGGGCCCTCAGCAGTCTAATTTTACCTTCTGAATGGAGAATAGAAGTAGGAAGCGGGTCAGGGGAGGGAGTAAAGCTAGTGGTTTCTCTGTGTGAGGAAAAATTGGAGGCAAGTGGAAAAAGAGTTGCTGTGAGATAGAGGCCATGTGGAATGGAAGGAAGAGCACTGGATTTAGAGTCAAATAAAACAAAAACCAAAACCAGGGTCCTCAGTCTTTGCTTTGCTATTTACTGGTGACATAATCTTGGGTCATGTGGTCTTTCTGTATTCTGTGTCCTCTTCCTAACTCCTCTGAGGTAGGTTTCTCTTCTAACAGAGGCTGCTGCTGTTTCCAGAATAGGCCGAGGTCTAATATACTAAGGAACTCAACTATGCCCACAAGGACTAGTCCTTGAACTCCTCATTCATCCAGACCCCTGTTGCTCCTTTTCAGAGAGGCCCGAGTCCTCCCAAGCATTATGATTTGCTTGACTAATCCTGGTGGAAACGTGGGGGCCAGGTGATTCCACCCTGCCTCTCCTTACAGCGTTGACAACCCTCATCACTGCCGTCTGGCCATCTGTCCAGTGGCAAAAACTGTCACTCCCCCGAGGTCAGGCTTCATCTCTAGTAGGGCCTTAACTCATTTTTGGTTTGGGAGGAAATGTCTATGTCCTCCTCATTCTCCAGAATTGCTTCTAGGTGATTACACATCTACCCCTGGGTGAAAGCAACCCAAATATTTGAGGCTTCCTGCCTCTCCTCTTTGTGGTCACTCAAACCACCCAGCTGATAACATCCAAAAAATCTCCTGGCCATGATTCTTCACTCATCGACGACTTTGGAGCCTGGTTCCTTCTCTTCCGCTCCAGTTCTGACCTGATTGTGGCAACTGGGTGCTGTGAGGACATGCTGGAACGCCAGACTATGTGTTTCTTCACTTCCTTAATTGTAGTGTCCTTTTCCTCCATGCGTGTTCAACTACTCATGTCTCCTTGCTGCCCCTAACTCTTCCGGGAACTACTCCACTATAAACTCTTGAATTTATCGCTCTAGCAAAAACTGCTTTACCTTCCGTTACTCCCAGTCTACTTCCCCATCAACTCTTATAGTCACTGGCACTTGCCACACTTGAGTGTCTGCAATGGGGCTGGAAACTAGGTAAAGGAGAAGTGGGATTTTCCTTCGATCCTAAAAATGATTGACAGTGTTTTATAAAGTCAGGGAAATGTATTTTTTGGTATTGGGGGGTGGGAAAGGGAAGTAGATTTGCATTTTGTTTATCAAATGACTTCCTATTAAAAATTCAGACAACAGCTCTGAGGCAGGACTCAGCATCTGACTCATTTTTTTTTTTTCTAAAATGCCTAATGAAGAAAATATATTTTGATCTAACACATTTTATAAGAAATTTATTTGTGGTAAGTTAGAATGTATTGTTCCAGTTTCTCCTCAATCCTTCATGGTGCTCAAATTGCACACACATGATATGACTAAGTACCAACACACAACTTGTCCTTCCTCCCTCTCTCTCTTCTTCCCTCCTCTCTCCCTCCTTCCTTCCTTCCCTCACTTGTTAATTTAACAGATATTTATCAAATGGTTACAATGCACCCAGTACTATACCGGGTTGATCTATGTCCAGTGAATATCATCAGATAAATTCTTGACTTTCCCTGTTAACTAGTTCATTGCTCACAAACTCAATGAAGCAACGAAGGAAACTGCTACCCTGGATGTAATTCTTACTAATAATAAAGCATTTGGTGGAAGGAACTGTGGGATAAAATGATCATGTTATTATCTTAAAGTGAAAAGCAAATTTCTGTTCCTGTTTGGAGAGAAGAGATGTGACCTCAGGCTTGAGACCCTGACAGGTAAGATTCTAAGAAGGATGAGTATGGGGAGAGGGAATTAAGAAAAGTGGTTCTGATGGTAACATTGCACATGGCCTTGACTGAGATTAAAAAAAGGAACATCTCATGGTTCCTGAGGAACACAAATGAGATGTTAGAGATGTGAACATATCCAAAGATGAACACACAAAAATGCAGCCTCATTAGAGAAAAGCCCCTTGGAGAAAATGTCTAGTATATTTTAATATGCTTAATAAGAACAATAACAAAAAATAATTAGTTCACTATTTGTGAGTGGTGGTACCAGTCTAACTTAATATCATCATAATAGAAAAGCTGTTTCAAAATATTTTGCCTTTTTATTCTCTGTTGGGAAACACGAACTTCAAAGTGGAGAGAGAGGAAGTGCTTTAGGAGGAAGTGCAGCCATCTGAGCGTGAAGATGGGAGATCACCCAACTGTTCACATGAGTAACTCTCCGAGCCAAGAGCAAAGGAATTACAGAACTCATGAAGAACTTTCAAATGAAACTCTCTGGGAAAATGAGTGGTGTAGCAAGGTGCCAGAACATTCAAGATGAACATAGAAAATTCTGAATTTTAAAGATTAACAGGGGTTACATTGTAGAAACTGCAGATCATTGAGGATTTATGGTAATCTTGGTATAATTCTAAGGAATTTAGTTGAAAAGTAGTCATCAAAAGCAAAAGCGAGAAGCCGGGCTCGGTGGCTCAGCCTGTAATCCTGTGCCTTTGGGAGGCTGAGGTGAGCGGATTGCCTGAGCCCGCGGGTTCGAGACCCGCCTGGGCAGCAAGACCTCATCTCTACAATAAATCAAAAAATCAGCCGGGCGTGGTAGCGCATGCCTGTAATTCCGGCTACTCAGAAGGCTGAGGCGGAAGGATCGTCGGAGCCCAGCAGGTCGAGGCTGCGGTGGCCGGGAGCGGCCACTGCACTCCAGTCTGGGCGACAGAGTGAGGTTCCAACTCAAAAATAAAAAAAATAAAAAAAAAAGCAAAAGCGAGAACATAAACATATCACTCAGCTCATATCCAGGGACCAGCAATCCTGAGGTTTGTTTGTTGAAGGAACTGGCAGTGTCTAAGCCTGTTCAAGGTGACTAATAACTTTTAAGGGAGAGAGGAATTAGCTTTTTCTGACATAACACACTTTGAAAGTGCTTGCTTTTTAGTTAAAAGAATTCCCAGGAATCACCCAGAAGCACTGCTCCAGCTGAACTCCCTTATGTTATATAAGAGGAAACTGAAGTAACTTGCTAACCCTCATGGACTTGGTCAGACATAGTCCGAAACTCACAAAGGAGGTATTCTAATATTTTTTTTTAAGAAAAACATTTCATTTGTTAGAATCCCTCTTTTGTTCCAGTTTGCTAACATACCCCCTTACCTTGGGGAGTCATGAGTTCCCCCATCAATAGTTGTAAAAAATATGGAGGGTAGCTAATTGTCAGGGGTTGATGGAGTGAGGAATCTTGTGTAGATTAAGTGCTAGACTACAATTGTTTCAATTCATCAATCACTGTATTTGGGATTTTTGGGGAAAGTGACAGAGAATCAAAACCACTTTTATTAAAATATCATTAAAAGTAAATGAGTTAAAGGTATGAGGTCCTGGACAGTGGCTGACAGGGAGAGCCCAGCTCTTCTCTAGAGAGTCAACTTTTGGGTTTTTATTTCCAGATTTCCTATACAGAAATGTCCTGGATGAACCTTGTGACTGTCATACATTAAAATGTAAGAAGCAAGTCCTGGCTCATTAGAGTTGCTAATAGCCTGAATCTGGTACATTGTCAGTTTTCCAGCTTGATGCTCTTTTTCCCTCCCTGTTTCTGGAATTTTCAGTTCTTAATCTCTCATGTGGAGATTAATTTCTATGGATTTAGGATTTCTTCCTAAAGATCTCACAATTAATTGACACATTCTCTTGTATCTATGGATCCTCTCTTCCCTCCTTTTCTCTGATCGACATTTTCTTTTTGGATTCCATATGCTTCTGGCTGTTCTGAGAAACACCTCAGCGGGTCCAGCTAGACTTGAAGGCCACATATCTAGGATGGTCAAGGGTCCTTCTTTAACTCTGACGGAAACACTATGATTACTTCTTGGAATTTAAAGTTTGCCACAAGTAGCACATTCCAAACACTTGCAGCCAAATGTGGAAAAATCTGGAATTAGGAGGAGCACAAGGTTACTAGTAGAAAGCCAATGGTGGGAACTGAATAGAAATGTCATGCTTGCTGGAAGGTCAGGTGGAGATAGAGGAAGGCCACACTCGAAAGTAGATTTTAAATTAGTTCATTAAATAATCCTTGAGCACCCGAAGATAAATTCTTTGTCTCCCAAGAGGTAGACTGAGTGGACTTTACAGTCCCTTTAAATCTAGCAGATAAGTCTATGAGGATCCAGATTTTTTAGCTTCATGTGCTTCCTTGAGTTCTGCTTTGGTTAACTCCATCAGGGGGTGATTGAACTATTGCTGGTTCAAGAAGTCTAAATGCGTCCCAAAGCCATACTTTTAGGGATATTTGTTCATGATACTGTTTATTTATTTATTTGCTTCCTCATGCAGGTCTCGTTATTCATAAATTATTATACAGAATAGGATTGGCAGACTGTGGTAGACAGGCCAAATCAGGCTGGAGTAGCCTATTATTGACCTTATAATGATTATTACATTTTTAAAGGCTTGTAACAAGAAGAATATGTGATAGAGACCATAAAACAAAGAAAAGATAAAAACAAAGAAAAACAAAGAATGCATCAAGGAGACTATATGTGACTTTTTACAGAAAGATTTGCTGACCTCTGATGTAGAATTTATTCAGCATAAAGCAATTCTTTAAGAGCCAAGAAAGAGTTTTGTTTTACTTTATAGTGATAAAATATTGTTGCTTTTTAAAAACCTATATTTGTCAGTATTACTTTCATTTTCCATTTTTCCTCATGAAGAAATTATGAATATTTCTACTTATTTCTGAAATTGAAATAATCAGGTAGTGTAAGATGTAGTATAGATGCAGTCTATTAACCTGCTAGTATGGTCATTTCAACTGGCTGAGCACTTTATGCCATATTTATCCATTCATATAGCATTCATTCATTCATCCATTCATTCAACACATACTTAGTGACCGACTACCTACCACATTCTTGACCCTGGGATGAAGAAGGCAAACAGAAAATCTAGAGGAAGTCAAAGAAAAAAGCAGAGTAAACCAACATGGAGCCAGAAAATTAAATCAACAATTATAATAGGTAGTGAACATAATATGATAGATAAGGAAGCAAAGGAGGGGTACCTCTCTGGAGGGTTGAAAGTTTAGATTGAATTGAAACAAATTTAATTTAAAGTCAAGGTCAAAGTCACACTACAAAGAGACACTGATTTGTTGGGGAGTTCAAGAGAGAGTTCTGGGCCAGAGGTAAATATTTTGGAATTTCTCTTATATAGGTGTGATAATTGTCTACTTTTGAGGGTTCAATCTATGTGTGCGAATTCCTATGCAAATTTTAGCATTTATTTAACTCAAACCTGCACCTTGCTTTGATTTTCAAGATTACCAGAGTGTTATTAGCATGTCCACAAAATAATATATTTTCTCCCATATCGGTAATCAATTGTAAACTCCTCAAAGATAGGGGCTCTACTTTTTGATTCTTGGGCTCTTGGTGCCAATTGAATGATTGGCATAAAATGAGAAATGAATAAATGTCCATTGAATCAATAAATGAATGAACCAGGCAGAGATACCAAAGCATAATTATGATCCATTATAATAATGGTATTAGCAAAGTGCTCTGGAATGCAGAGGGGTGGAGACTGCTAGGGTAAGTCTGGGAAGGCATCATGATTCAGCTCTTTAGAGATGACGACTTTGCCACATAACGGTAGAGGGGAAAAGACCCTCCAGGAATTGGGAAATATGCACAGTGGTTAGTAGGAATACAATGATAGTCCAAAAATGTAATGTTACTAAAAAGTTTGGTGCAAGGAGGCATGTATGTGTGAGAAGAGGGCAGGAGACTGTAATGAGACTGGTCTAGGACTTTTGGCATCTTTGGTATCTGGAGTAGCAATCTTGAATAAAATAAAGGTTGACTGGGGCAGAAGACTTGTTGTCTTCTCTAATGAACAACGAGGCATTTGCCTTGTTCACAGTGATCTAAACTAGGCTAGGTTAATCTGAGGCACAAAGTGGCATTTGTCTGGAGGAGCTCTGGTTGGTATTTGCAATGTGTTAAAAGATCTTAAATAAATTCTGGTGACTGTAGGCAGGTGGAAAAGCCTTAATACAGAAGAGATGAAAGTTAAGTGTCCTGAACAGGAGCTCAGGAGATGCAGGTTCTATTGATCTTATTCCCAGCTCTTAAGCCTCTAGCTGTAAAACCTCAGGCAAATGCTTCCTTGTCCTGGATATTAACTCCCCTAGGGATTCCTGTTAATCAACTTTGTTTCCCTAGCTTCAGCACTGAGCCTGGCTTATAGTGAAGCTCGATAAATGATTGTTAAAAAGAATAAGACTTTGTCTCTCTTATAAAACGAAGTGGTTAAATTAAAAAAAGACAATTCACGAGAAATATTTGAGTCTTGACATCTTATGACTTCATGGTCTTAATTTCTAATTTGTAGTAGCATGGGCCATCCCATAATAAAATGGAGACATTATATTGTGTGTTACTTAACTATTTACAAAACACTTTCTCATATTTTTTAATCTCAGTAAAATCTAATAACCCTGAAAGTGAGGTTTAATTGCTCACATTTTAAGGAAGAAATGGAAGTTAAAGACAGGAGCTAATAAAGTCGCAGAGCTTGGATTTAAATCCAAATCATCTGATTGCAAGTCGAGTGCCTTTTCCACCCACCACATGTCTTTTCTCACAATTTTGAGACCCACATTTTTCTTGTCTGTGTCACATCTCTCTTTAGTGCATCTGCACCTCTTTCCTCTGTAATATGACATTGCAATGTAGCCTGATATGGAATTTAAGATGAGAGAATGCAGCTTATTTGAGGAATCTGCGATAGACCCGACATACATAGCAATAAAAATAATAATGACATTTTGAAAACCTCATCTTTCAATTTCAATTATCAGCTGTGACAGTGATGACACATTGGTAAGGGTGTAACTTTCTCTCTCAAAGAGCAGGGAGGGTCCCATGCATAGAATCACTTGCAAAGCTAACCAGACACATCCATTCTGCTTTCCACAGTGCCTGCCTTGAGTTTCTTGAGGAAGTCTAGTCATTACACTGAGATCAGCTTTACTGACATGAGACATTAGGTAAGTCGAATGTAAATGAATCCAAATTCTGAGAGAACACAGGAAAGCCCAGTTTTAAACATTCTATCAAAAGTTCTTTGGATAAAGGCTCAATTACATTAAATTAAGCAGCCGGCTAGCAAGGCTAAAAGAGTTAGTAGACAAATACAATGTGCTCTTTTACAATAGCTCCAAGAACTATAGGTCAGCTTCTACTTCTGTTGGGAAAATAACATGAGGGGGACATTTGTAAAGGGCCTATCATTGTCTTGATAAGTTGATACTGAAACTGGTAATCAGTGAAATTGGAGGCATCCTATTTCCTGTTTGAATAGAAGTGAGGCAGAGACACAAAGAGAAAGTCCATCTCAATTTGTCTTAGTATTTCCTGATTCAGATCTCTCAAGCTAGTATCTCTTACTTAGTCATACCTCAGGTGTAGCTTCCAGGGAAAGTCAATGATACAGTACACGATAAGAAGTAATTATAGGAGATTGGATTAGCTGATTTTTTCCTTTATAAAAGTAGGCACACACAATAGAAGTTCTTATTGTATAAACAAATGAAAAATCTTTAAGTGGATTCCTGACATATCTTTTTGAGAATAGTGAAATTTTGGTTATAATGCAGTGCAATATTTTCCAATTATTAAGCCTACAGGTACTCTGCTATGTAAGAGTTTCTGGAAGGCAATGTTGTGTTCAGTTTAGTGTGAAATCCTTGGTTTTGCACAGGGGAGAAGAGTGTTATCCTTTACTGTTTGAGGTGTCTGAATGTGTATATACTCAGATAACAAAGGCATTTTGGTCCATGGCTAACTGGACACGTTTTAGTTAGGGATGAGTTACAGTTGTCTTTCCCTTTGCTATTTCTGATGACTCTCTCTAGTGAACAAGTATTTCTGTGGTTAGGACTGGGAATTCAGCACAGACACCACTGCTGCAATTAATTGTCTCCTCTTTACACCACAAGCCACTATTGTCTGTGTTCTACTGAGTAAAGGCCATACCCTGCCATTAATTCTTCCCCTACAGTTTCTACTTATTGCAAAGGGAGTGCTGCTCCCAAATTAATGGCAGAGAATGTCCCCAGGTACTTGGAGGTTTGCAAGTTGTGGTTCTCAAAGCCATGAATTAGGCAGCCAGGATATATGGCCACAAGTAACATTCGAAGGCATTTTAACCCTCTGTCTTCCAAAGTTATGGTCAAAGATGCCCCAGTGCAGTTATCATTTATTTTCTGCTTGAAATTTCTTCTTTCCTATAACTTTGTGCTCTGAATTTGATATTGCACTATTATGTTTCTCTGAGGATGTGCTATATATACTGTTGAATAGTTATGAATATCATTGTGCAGCCTCTGATCAGACAATCATTTCTTTCTTGCCTGCAGGGCCTCACATCCTACATAGCTAGTCAGGTACTGGGTGCTCCTCTCTGTCTGTCCCAGTTTATCTGCAGGGCATTTGTTCTGCATTATGTTGTGAGCCCAAGATACTCACCCAGTGCCTCAGAGTCTTTGGGTAAAAGCAATTCTAAAACAAATGATGATTTCTGTTACTTATGAGGTTATCACATCACTTTTACTTGTATTTTTTTTTTATCTTTACAGTTATCTTGAAGGTGGACTGGCCAAGTATGATCAACTATTTTCCATGGGTTGGTATAAGTAATATATTCTCTTGACCATCAGGACAACTCCTCATCTGATGACCGTTTTATTTCTTAGGGATTAAAGTCCAACTCTACCATTCAACGGCAATGTAATCAAAATAACTTTCTGGTTTAAATAACTGGAAAAATGTTCTTCCTTTATTTATCTCTTATTCAAATTAGGTTTAGTTTCATTGGAGAATAATTTTCAAGTAAGTAGAAATCCTTGTGAAAATTCTTACAGCTGATGGCAAAACAATTGGTTTTGTGTTACTTCAAAATTTAAGAAATCTTTTTATATAATTAGCAGTGATTTGGAGTTTCTTTTTGTTCTGGTCATTAAGCCAATGTTTTTATTTGGTTGTCTTTTTTTTCTTCTACTTAAATCTGTAGTTTCCTTATGATCTACATTTGATGAGAACTGTTATCAAAATATTTTTGTGTTTATTCATTTAAAATAACAGTAATAAAATCATACATGTTAACACAATTACTATAGTTAGTGAATAATACCTATATTTTAAAGAATGAAAATCAGTGTGAAAAGTGACATTGTTTTACTTTTTTCTTTTTTGAAATCTCTTTAATGTCTGGCTTAACAGAAAATAATCAAGTTCCTAGGCCTGTTTCTTGATTTAATTTGCTGTGATATGTTTTTTATTTGCCTGCTATTCAGTAATGTGGGTGTACCAGATTTTATTTAACCATTATTTGATTGATAACACTTACTTTGCTTCTAGTTTCATGTTTTTGTTTTGTTGTTATCATGTGGCTATATATATATATATTTAAAGTATCGGATAAAAACTTTTTTGAATTTACTCATACTTATTAAGAGCCTAACATAAATCAGATCTTTCCATATATGTTACCCGATTTGACTCCAAAGGCTAGCCCCAGACAGTTTGAGCTACTTATTCTCATTTACGTTTTTATGTACTAAACTGCAGACTAGGGAGGCAGAGGCAGGATTGCTGATTCCTCCCTTTGCTCTCTACATCTGGCAGACAGGGCTCTAGTTAGGCATGTCCAAGGCCCTGTCTACTTATGGGATGCAGCTGCTTTTCTAAACCATGGAGTTCTGTCTCTCATGGGAGGCCATTGTCTGCAGGCTCCATGCCCACCTAAGGCCTGAATGCCTTCTCCTTAACTCCCAGGAGCAAGCTGTACAGGGCTGCACCATCATGTTATAGAGACTGAGAAATTGTTCCTTCCTTTAATCCTAAGTCCACAGGGGGCTCTGCTCCATGAATTTGTGATGGTATATTTTCTCCTGGTCTTAGGCTCAGAATATACTGACTATTGTTGAGAAATTCAAAACTAGTCTGTGCTATATAAAAATCAAAATGATTTTCCTGTGAGGTTGGCAAGGGAGCCAGCATTTCCCTTTCATGGATGATGAAATCAGCTCATAGAAACATTAGTAAAATGCTCAAGATCACACAAGTAGTATACACCATCCGCACGAGAAAGTAGGTATGAGGAATCAAAAGCACCACTCGTGTTCCTGGGGCCATTCCTTTTATCTGCCTTGGCTTTTGTGGAGTGAAGCATGTTACTGAAAATAGACTTTCATGTTCGGAGAGGTCTTAAAATGCAGATTTGATGAACACTCTACTTTCATACTATTTGGAACTGTTCTGGAATTCTTCCAACTGAAACTTTTATTTGCATCATTTCATATTGCGTATACCCTTCAAATAGGATATTACACCATTAACAAGAGATACATATATAATCAAACTATTAAAATAGGACCCTGTCTACTTATGGGATGTTCACTTATTAAAATAGGTATTAAAAACCCACAAAAATATCCAAATAAAAGGACAAGGAAAATTTTTCTTCCTGTTCACCTGCCTTTCTTTCTTTCTTTTTGAATAATTCAGTTCAAGAGCTATTATGTGAAGTTGACCAAGATAGGCATTCATGAGGGGTTAGGAGCTGAGAGGGCAGTGGCAGAAGCAGCCAGGTCTGAGCTGTCAGTCTGTGTGGACTAACAAAGGACGTCCTGGGAGTGGATGATGGCAGTGGCTCCGAGTGAGGTGTTAGAACCTCACACAAGAGAGAGTAGAGGAGAGGAATACATATAATAAGGATAATACTTTAGTTAATATAATAAAGATAGCACAAATTAGTTTTCTCATTACTGGAGGATGGTGCTCAATATATGAAGAGGGGAAAACTAGCATAAACTTTGTGATGTTTGGGTGAGCTAATATCTATGTGGGTCTGGGAACAATGACACTCCAATGACATGGAACACCTGGAGTGACCAAATCATGATTTCTTAAATACAGTTCTCCACTCACAAGAGTCAAGTCTTCTTGGAAAAATAGTCGATTTTACAGTTGGGTCTGGGCAAATCAAAGTTAACCCTGGAACATCTTGCTTTGAGATGAGAAAAGAAGGGACTTTACCATGAAGAAATCTGGCTAACTTCACTTTAATCAAATAATCAAAGTTAACATCACAAATAATGGAACAACTCAAAATCATGAACCATCTGATAAAAATGAAAAAAAAAAAGACACACAGAGAGAAAATTGCTTGTCTTCTATAACATTTCTGCCAAAAATGAAAAAAAAAAAACAAAACAAGAAGCTGAATGCAATAATAAAGAAATATCAGACAAACTCAGACTGGGAGACATAGAAACTGGCCTGTATTTTTCAAAAGTGTCAAGGTCAGGCAAGTCAAAGAAGAAATGAGAAACTGTTTGAGACTGAAGGAGACTAAAGAGACAACAACTAATGTAATGCATAATTCTGGACATCCGTTTGTCACTAATGACACTATGGGAACAACTGGTGAAACTTGAGTGAAATCTGTGGATTTTATGATGATAATGTATCAATGTAATTTCCTGATTATGATGTTTTTATTGAGGTTATGGAGGATAATGCCTTTGTAGGAATTACAAACTAAAATATTCAGGGGTGAGGGGGTAATCATGTTGGTAAACTCACTTTCAAATGGCTCAGAGAGAAATGTTTATTTTTTTGTATCGTACTTGCAAACTTTTTATGGTTTAAAAATGTGAATAACTATTTATAAATAATTATGTGACTGTAAACATTTAGATAAAGAATGTATAGAGGACTGGTTGTAGTACATAAATATTAAGCCAATTTCATGACTTTTAAAATACATGTCAAACCCACATATATCTAGTTAATAATAAAAGCTTTCCTTTATTGAACACCTATTATGTTCCAGGCACTCTACCTTTATTATCTCCAGGCCTAAATAGAACCCACAAGACAGATATAATATGTCTCTTCTTTAAAGAGAGGAAGTTGAAGGTCAGAGCACTTACGTGATGTGTCTAAGCACACAGATAGCATCTGAGAGAATTGGGATTCAGTTCCCAGTCTGACTGGGTCCAAAACCTGTCTACTTTCCACCATATCTGTGGTCTCTATAATCAGTTCTACTTTACGTGCTCAAGGGAAATTAATCCTTAAGTCAGATCCCTAAAATAGAGCTCAGTCTCTAAAGTTTTTAGGAGTGAATTTTTGCTCTTGGTTGTCAGTACTTGAACTCTAGAAATAAGATGCTGCATGGACCTAAGCTACTTCTTGTTTTCAAATTAGCTTTTCTAATTCATCAAGGCATTTTAATACAGCTCAGCACATGTAACCTCACAGGTAACCTCAAGTTCTGAAAGTGTTATTATCCCACCTATTGGTTGAAAATCCATTCTAGGTTCTTGACAGATCTAGAGGCATATGATTCATGGTGAGTTGTATGTCAGTCCTAACTCAGAAAATTACACTATCCTGGGAATTGTGAGGAACTTGTGTGTCAGAGGATCTGTGTTCAAGTCATTCTGGAGCTTAGACCATTATCCTAGTCTTGGCATTATGTGGATAGACAACACCTTGGATTT
This sequence comes from Carlito syrichta, assembly GCF_000164805.1. Taxonomy (NCBI): domain Eukaryota; kingdom Metazoa; phylum Chordata; class Mammalia; order Primates; family Tarsiidae; genus Carlito; species Carlito syrichta. The sequence goes on along the minus strand of NW_007249811.1, from coordinate 93,599 downwards.
GAACTTAGTTGGATTCCGATTTTAGTGTTCATCTGTACCTAAGTGATGATATATGCTACATGTGTATTGTCCTCACCTCATTAAAAAAATAATAAAGGAAAGGAAAGACAGCAGAAAGGAAATTTGAGATGGCTGACTCTGGTTCTAGCCCTACCTTCTTTACATTCCCTGGCTCTTTGTTTAATAAATAAATAAGGGCTGATAATATTACTTAATGCTTATGGTAGTGTTTAGATTTCGATGCTGTATTACATATAAAGTAGGTTTAGCGATGTCTGGCTCCCAGGAGAGCCATTTGCATATTTGCTATCATCACTATTAATATATTAAATGAATTGATACATAGTTGCTCTTCCATAAATAATAGTTTTTCTTCCATTTCCTAAAATATTAGAATAACTATACACAATTTTTATTAACCTTCACTTTAAGGGATCAGTATGATCAGAGATATATCTAACCATATTACTGTAGAGAAGATTGGAAGCCACACTAGACTTTTGCCTTTGCCTTTAAAATGCTACCAGTGGTGATGCAATGTACTGTTGTTATACTGGCGAGTTGATCTTGCAAGCTATATTTGACATATGAATAATTTTTATCTTGTTATACTGTTTCTGTACAAATAATATGTATCCCTCAGGATAAGAAATCATCCATGTGGAATAAATAGCATTTTCTCTGTGTAGGTATACAATTATCTGAAATGTAAGGATTGACAAATGTGTGGCTGATTGAAACTTTTGTAGTAATTTGAGAGTTTGACACATTTTTGAGATGGTGTTGTTATTCTCCATTTTCTTTATTTTCTTTTTTATTTGAATGGCTGAGCATATTCTATGAAAGAGCGATTTGAATTCATGGTTAATCATAGCCTTATGAAATTTTGTTGCTCTGAGGAAACATTAGTTATCTTCTAATCCAGGTATCAACAAAAAATGATCTGCAACCCAAACCAGCCTACCACCTATTTTGTGTTTGGCCTGTGAGCTCAGAATAATTTTTACATAAAAGCAAAGAATAATATGCAGCAGAAATCATATATGGTCTGCAAAATATTTACTGTCTGGCCCTTTACCGAAAAAATGCCTGACCTAACCCAAATCCTTTATTTAAAAAAAAAATTGAAAAATTGAGACCAAGGGAAGTCATATGATTTTATTTAGGGGAACTCAGCTCATTGGAGACAGATCTGCAGCTTGTACAAACTTTCTTGATGCTCAGCTTCATACTCTAGCAACAACATCCTACTTTCTCAGCCATTTGCCTCCCTAGGGTCTTTTACCTAGCTAATAATATTTGCATTTAAAAAGATGACACTAATGTTTTAAGTTTATGAGGCATCTCCTCTCTGAAGAGCCTAGAGGCCTTTCACCTAGGTTAAGCCAATTCTGCCTGTGTAGGAATTGCTTCTAAATGGTTTACTGGATTACCAAGTGGTAATTTAGGTCTATCAGTTATTACATATTATCTATATTAATAATGTCTTTAAAAAGTAAGAAGTAAGCATAGTTAGCCTGTTTATAAGAAGCAATAAGACGCTTAATGAAAGAACCACATTATATCTTTAACCTCTCAGTTGAATTACCAAAATCCCATACTAATGGTTCTAGATCTTCCATGTTATCTTACACGTGTGAGCCTTGGTAGATAATGGTAGAGGTAGTGGTGTTGGTGTTTTAAAGTCTGTTTGGAATATACGTAAAACTCCTGCTAAATTTTCATAAAATTATAATTTTGAACTTAAATTAGATATTTGGACATTACTTGATGACAGATTTGGGAAATCACATACTCCATGTGAATTCCCCAAGTTTGTCAATCAATTCCTCCCCCCAAAAATATCTTTGTGAGTAGAAATGAATTTTTGGTCCACTTTTTCCTAAGATGTTTGGAGTAAGCATACTTCAGGAAAGAATGCCTAGTAACTTAAGATTTGTCTTTTTAACTTTGACCTCTTTTAACTTTCTACCAAAATATTAAAGATTAATTTACCATCCAAAATTAATGATTTCTATAAATTTACAAGATAATTGCTGTTATTTAGCTTGTACTGCCCAATATGTTTCCTATCCAATGTGCTCACTCTCAGTTCAGTTTTTTTTATATAAAATCCATTTCATTAATTAAAAAAATAAGCCAGGAGCTTTTCTTTAAGTCAAAACTTCAAACTAGATCTTTTGTCAGCATTCTAGCTACTTTCATCAGCACTCATTCTTTGCAGGTGCTAAGAATAAGACTGTGGGTGTAATTGGGTGGCATGCATTTGATCCTAACTGAATGGAAACCCCTGTACTGAATTAGCAGACAGGTGAATTTCCTGGAGTGTCTTTTTAGGTGTTTCCATTATAAACATTTCTCAGATTAGCTGATGTTTGATAAGGAGCTCTTTAACCACATGGATTATAACACATTGCCTAAAGAACTGAAAAACATATGCAAATTTAAGCACGTAAAAATGCTTTTTGAATCTGATATATGTTTTAAATGAGGGGTTTGAATTGAGACATAAAAATTCTATGTATGTTTATTTATAGAAAGATCCTTATGTTTGTAACATATAGCATTGATAATATGTTTTTGTGTGTGTGATTTCAGAACATCTATAGCTGAACACATTAAAGTGCTACCTTAGAGATATCTAATATATGTGTTTTTCTCCTCATTCCCCATTTTAGCAGGAAAAAGAAGCCATAGGTACAGCTTTCTAAACTATAGTAAAAAATTCACTAAGCTGCATTACACCAGACACGGTATGTGCCAACCTATACTGCTCAAAAATTACAGTCAATATTATTTAGACATACATGTTATGAAGCTGCAAAGGGCATGATGAGTACCAGAGAAAATTACTACATATGTAATTGAGCAAATTGCTGGATGTATTACATGTCTTGGTCATACCTAAGTTAGGAAGCTATTTAGAGTCTGCTGCTTCAGCCACAGACTGTTTATTCCTCACATAATGCTAATCACAGTGATTGTGCCTGTCTCTGTTATGTCTGGCAAAACAACGTGTAAGAAGTCAGCTCTGGCCGGGACAGCCAGTTGAACACACATGGTAGAAATAAAAAATTCATTTAGCTAGGTTGCCTTTTTCAGGCCCTTTATTAAGGTTCCTAAATTGTTGGAACTAAAATTAAAATTCCAGTGCCTGGGTATCTTTTGGTATTTGTCAATTTTAGTTTGATATTTGGAAAAATTAAAAGAAACTATTATTTTTATATTGCTTAAGTACATTTTTTAAAAAATTCTTTTTTCCTTTTTCCATCACAATTTTTACTTATTTTTACTCCCCAGAAAGATAGAATACTCCTTAAGGATCTACAGGCTCCCTGCAGACCCAAATGGCATAATATAAACATGATTCCCTCGAAGGCTTGCCCCAAAGGCTTGTCCCAGACAGGAAAGTGTGTATCATAAGAGCAGTTACAGGATTTGTTATAGTAGGAACCACATGTCTAACTAGTCTAACTAGCATTCTAGACTTGGGTATTTGCTCTAGAATAATCTTTCATTCATACCTCTCTCTTTGACAGTAGTCCCATTTAAGGAATAATGTCTTATGAGTTAAGAATGACTTTATATTGATGTGGAAATTTCGTTAGATCTAAGCCCATTTTATAGCTACAAAAGCCAAGGCAAAACATTTCGTCTATTGAAGTCATGTAGTCAGACACTGTGTGGGGAAAGCTACAATTCACCATCAGAGACCTAAAATACTTCTTTTGGGTGTTGCTGTTACTTGAAGGTGTTCCACTCTGAAGATGAAAGTTATATCCACTCAGAATTGAATGCTTAACTGTATTTCTTTGAGTACAATTTGCAACCAACTGAGTATTTTAGAAATAAATAACAACCCGAGTCAAAATTGGTCTTAAGCCTTTAAGAGTTGTATCATGATTTGCATTTGATTGACAGTACCAGAATTTATTAGCCTGATATTGAAGATCTACATAGTTGTCATGTTATTAGAGTACTTATGATATAGAGCATACCACATTTCCAAATTGTTCTCATTAAGTGTTACTTTAAATCCAGACATATAAGTTTTTTTGTACCAATAAGAACATTTAAATTTTAATGTCTCTATAATTTTGATAGTTCCATACATTTATTGCCACAATGTAAACAGTCTACTGTAGAATGGTTACCTAGGCTTTCCCATTGATTTCCTATCCAGTATGATACTGTGATTATATAATAGTTGGTGTTTCTCTTTATTATTCCCCAGATATTAGCTGTGCTATTTTAAAGCATTTAATTCTATGGTGTGAACCTCAATCTCCTTGCAGAGCACTTACCTATGTGTCACATTGTCACAATACACTCTCTAGTGTAAGTTTGGGGGGGTACTTTCTTTTATTTAAGAAAATAACTGCATGCTGAATTCATCATACATTGGAAAAATAGGTCCTTATTCATTCAATGAGCAGATCAGGTAGATTTCTATCAGATGTAGCACTGCTGGCCAAAGCTCTGTGCAAACCACTATCTATCATAAAATGATAAGAGAATAACTGTGAACTTCTTTTCTAACCAACAAAATTCAGAAATGGCACATTGTAATTCAGTTTGCAATATTTTTTCCCAATATTTTCTTAAGACTTCATGTATGGAAAGTGTCTTTGTTTTCACTCCATTTTGCATTTTGCCAAGAAAAAGTGACAAAATAGTACTTATCATCTTCCTTCAAAACATATGGCATGTGCCCACGGAATATTAAATGATCTCTTACAATGACAACAAATGTTGTGATATTTCATCTGAAACTCTCAGAATGTAAGGTTTCTCGAAGTAGGCAGGAAAAGCAAGAAGATGGTTCAGGAGGATTGGTGTGCTAGTAGAGGTGGTGATGAAAACATATGCTACGTCAAATCTGAAAGAGCACCGTGTATGCATGCATGTACAAGTGGGAGTGGTAGAAAATATATTATTTATTTGGACTTAAAGATCTTAAGCAAGATCCTGTAGCTGATTTTGTATCCTCTGGTTTGAAAGAGATAAGAAATTAAGTGTATATGATCAGGTTGTCTTTAATTTTTTTTCTGTTAGCTTTCACCGTAAGCAGAACAATGTTCCAATGATCCCAGGTTATGGAGAAGAGGGTTTCCCACTTTTGTCTCTTACCCTCTCAAACTTCTGTCCAAGGAAGAAGGAGTTTCTTATTTGATCTGTAAGGCAGATTGTGAAAAGAACCCGGGCAAGTATAACTTGGTTTTGCTTTCTTGTCTCTCTCAAATCCACCTGCTATAGCATTCAGTGAGTGTGTTTTGCTCTGCTCTTGTCTCCACAGAATGAACACACCTTCTTGGGTCCAGACCTTCTTTTGGAAGCAGTTCTGCAGATCCATCCCTCTAATTCCTCACTTCCAGGGCTCTGTGGTGTTTTCTATTCTAGTTGGTCTGGTAAAAATATCATCTTAGTAGACCCAAGCTCTTTCTTCAGTGAATGGTCCCAAGGTCTAGACTGTTGCTGGTGGTAGGGTTGCAAGTAGCAGAACACCTTGTTTTTGCCACAGGTTAGGCCATATTTTCTCTACATTTTTTTTCTTTTTGCCAAAATTAAAGCCAACATTTCAATTTCTATCTAACTACACATATTTGGAGTCCATCTCTTAGTTGGCTTAGAACTCAGAGGGAAAGGCTCATTACTATTTACCCTTCTCAATATTCCAACATTCACATAAGGGTCAAATGGTAGTTGATATTCATATTCATCTACACATTGAGACCTGAGCTAATAGTTGCTGCTAATAACAGATCCTGGAGAATAAGTTACAAAACTCTTTCCATATTCATATTTATTCAGAGGCAAAAAAATACCAAATATTATTATTTTAGAAAATTTCAGATTTAAGTATACTTTAAAATTATAGTCTATCATCTCTTACTTCCCTACTCTTCCATTAAAAAGCATCAGTTGGGAGGTTTATAATGCTTAGGGTAGGAAAAAGAAAATTTTGTGTTATGTCAGTAATAACATTATCAATAATGTTATCAGATTGATAATAACATGTTATATAATTATATTAACAACATATTATATCTATAATTATAGATTATATTTATAATTATGTCATATTAATATTTTAATAATAGTTAAAATATATACACACATTTAATATTAGTCATTTATAATTATATAATTATATAATTCTAATTATATAATATCAATAATATTATTTTAATATTAATTAATTTTAATAAAGTTTCTGTGGAAATTAGTATTCCACAGAAAAATCAGGCATCTTTGGTGCAGGCATGGCTTCTACTTTGAACTGACAACTTTTCACACTTCAACATTAACAGATTCAATATTTGTATTGCTAAGCAAATATATATTCAAAACAAAAATATATTCTTTTGTTCACCAAATATATACTGAAAAATGGCAACATACTAGGTATTGTTCTAGGCTCTAGGGTCACATCAATAAAACATAAACTAAAATCCAGGGATTCTATTCCCAAGGAAACTCACATTCTAGTAGTAGAAAGAGATAGTAGAAAATAAGCAAAACTGAAGCGGCAAGATGGCAACGGGGCAACCCGGACTGTGAAGTCCTCTGCAAAGGAGATCTGCAGTGGGTCTCTGACTCTCGTCCCAGGGGGCTGCGGACCCCAATATCACAGCCTGCTCTTCATATGGAGCTCGGCCGTTGCCACTGCTGGGTCATCGCAATGGACTGGACAGTCACTGCGACGCAAATCACGCCGCCGCCACTGCCCCCCCTGCCGCCGCCACTGCTGCGGCCTCCATGTCGACCGTAGCACATCACACCACCCAGGCCAGAGGCAATTCACTTCAGTCCTTCAAGCCCCTTCAGGGAAGATCTGCTGGGACTGCTGCCACCTCTCCTGCAACCGAGAAGTCCTGCCCACCGTAAGTCTCCTGTTGTCTGCCCTGAGGCAGGCAGCCATCTTGTTCCTGTCCGGCCCCACCCCCTCTGTGGTGAGCAGCTGAGACAGCACCACCTGTTGGCGATTGAAGGTAACAACACCGAAATGGGAGAAACAAGCTTGATAAAGTCATACACCAGAGTGGCGAATGGAGGGTCATCTGAACTGTCCTTCACAGCAGACCAGGGGCAACTGACCCTAACTGCAAACTAATTTACCAGCTTGAAAAGAAAACTAGAAATCACACCTGAAAGGACATTGGACTTACACGAAATGTTTCAGAATGTGCTTCATTGATTCTATTAATTTAATGACTTAATTCTACTCCTACTGTATTGTTCCTTTTTTTCTTTTTTCCTCTTCCTTTTCTTCACTTTTCTTCTCTCTGTAAACCATATCTTTGTATAGAGGAACAGCACACTATAAGGTGGTTGGTTAGCTTGTATGTTAGCATCACTATATGTTTTATTTTTATTTTTTATTTTTTGTATGAGAGTCGGTTCGTCTGTAGCTGTGGTCTATTGCTGTTATCTGTTTCAGCATAGGCCTCTCTCTCTAGTTGTTGGCACACTCGTTTGTTTCCCCCTTACTCCTCTATCCCTCTACTCCCCTCTTCAACCCACTATTTGCTCCATTCTCTCCCCCTCTGCTAACCACATTTTATTTCAGGGAGTAAACCTACAGCCCCACTGCACGGACAGATTCCAAGGCAGTGGGAAGTGGGTTCCACATTATCCACACACCTGTCAGTTAATACAAGAACCTGCAGATGGATTTTGAATCACAGCTCCCCCCTTAAGTAAATCTCAAAACTGCTAAAAGGACCACCCCCAACCTACAGTGCAACTCCAGAATTGAACAAAGTAAGAGGGCATACATAAAGAATAGGAGATTGAACAAACAGAAGTAAAACCAATCCCTTTACCCTCGAATAACAGAATTAAAGAAGATAGTGACGTGGAGGGAAGGAAAAAGTAGGGAGGGGAAAAAAACCACACAAATGAAGAAAAACAAAAAGAAGAATATAGGTCTCACACAGACCCCTGGGAAATCAGACACTAAGAAAACAGATTCTGGAACACAAACAATGAAGAGCCCCCAGAATGACTGGTTACATGCAACAAACCCAGACATCAAGACATTAATGGAGAGAATTTAAAAAATTGAGGAGAGAAAAGAGGAAAATAGGAAAGAGCTGATGTCAGAAATGACAGCAGTAAAGAATACTGTGATGGAAATAAACAACAGACTTATAAGCAAGGAAAGCAGAATCAGCCAAGCAGAAGAAAGAATCTCAGAGCTCGAAGACCAAAACACAGAACTAACCCAAACTGTCAAAAGCATACAAAAGAAGCTCAAAAAGACAGAACAAAACCTACAAGAGATGAATGATAACTTCAAGAGACCAAACGTAAGAGTAATTGGGATTCCTGAGGCAGAGAGAGAAACAGAAGCCACACTGGAACAAACATTTCATGAAATGATTCAAGAAAACTCCCCTCATCTCATCAAGGATGAAAAAATTCAAACACAAGAGATTCAGAGAACCCCTGTAAGACAACAAATGAAAGGACCAACTCCCAGACACATAATAATTCGCCTAAACAAAGTAGCTATAAAAGAAAAAATCCTAAAGGCAGCAAGAGAAAAAGGCCAGACTACCTACCAGGGAAAACCAATTAGAATAGCAGCAGATTTATCCACAAAAACCCTGCAGGCCAGAAGAGCCTGGAGCCCTATCTTCAAAGTTCTAAAAGAGAAACAATTTCAACCAAGAATAACCTACCCAGGCAAACTAAGCTTCATTAGTGAGGGAGAATTGAAATCTTTTCCAGATATCCAATCCCTAAGAACCTATGCTGCCACCTGACCACCTCTACAAGAAACACTTAAGAAAGTACTGAACACAGAAAAAAAAAGAAAAAAGAACAACAGCATTCTTCACAAGAGTACAGGCAAAAGATTAAAAACACACATGAACCAACTCCAAAACCCAAAGAAAGACAACAAATAAACAGGAACAACTCTGTAAGAACCTTATGACAGGGATCAACTCTTGCATTTCAATTATTAACCTAAATGTGAACGGACAAAATGCACCACTGAAAAGACATAGAATGGCAAAATGGATAAAATATCATCAGGCAACAATCTATTGCCTTCAAGAGACTCACCTCACTAGAAAGGACACTGACAGACTCAAAGTAAGGGGATGGGAAACAAACTTTAAGGCGAACGGAATACAAAAGAAAGGAGGAATAGCAATCTGAATTTCAGACAAAATACCCTTCAAGCTATTAAAAATCAAAAAAGATACAGAAGGCCACTACATAATGATAAAAGGCTGAATCCATCAACAAGAAATATCTATCCTAAACATATATGCACCCATCATAGGTGCGCCAACTTTCATAAAGCAACTTCTTGGAAAACTAAAGAAAGATATTGACTCTAACACTATCATAACTGGGGACTTTAATACCCCACTCACAACCCTAGACAGATCATCAGGACAAAAAATCAGCAAGGAGATCCGGAACCTCAATGTGACTTTGGACCAAATGGACTTAATTGATACCTACAGAACACTCCATCCAAAGACCACAGAATGCACATTCTACTCATCACCACATGGAACATATTCTAAGATTGACCACATACTTGGCCATAAATAAAGCATAAGCAAATTTAAAAAGACCGAAATTATACCATGCACCTTCTCGGACCACAGTGGAATAAAAATAAACATTGACACCAACAAAGTCCCCCCCAAAACCACAAAGACATGGACACTAAACAGCATGATGCTAAACAACTCCTGGGTCAATGATGAAAACAAAACAGGGATCAAAAGATCCCTGGAAACAAATGAAAATGAAGAAACATCTTACCAAAATCTCTGGGATGCCCTGAAAGCTGTAGTAAGAGGGGAATTTACATCCCTACAAACACACATGAGGAAAATGGAAGGAACAGAAATTGACAACCTAACAAGCCACCTAAAGAAGCTGGAAAAGCAAGACCACAAAAACCCTAATTTCAGCAGAAGAATCCAGATCACCAAAATAAAAGCCCAAATCCAGGACATAGAAGACAAAAAGATAATACAAAAAATCAATGAAACAAAAAGCTGGTTCTTCGAAAGGGTAAACAAGATTGATGGTCCCCTAGCTAGACTGACCAAGAAAAAACGAGAAAAAAACCAAATAAGCATAATCAGAAACACAAAAGATGAAGTCACATCTGACCCTGAAGAAATACAAAAGATCATTAGAGACTACTACGTACACTTGTATGGAAACAAACTTGAAAACCAGAAGGAAATGGAAGACTTTCTGACATCACACAACCTACCTAGGTTGGAACAAGAAGAAATTGAGACCCTAAATAAACCAATAACAATCAAGGAAATCGACCACGTAATAAGAAAACTTCCTACAAAAAAAAGCCCTGGTCCAGATGGCTTTCCAGCAGAATTCTACAAGACATTTAAGGAGGAGCTGATACCAATCCTACTGAAGGTATTCCAGGCGATTGAAAAAGATGGAACTCTCCCCAAATCATTTTACGAAGCCAACATCACATTGATACCCAAGCCAGGTAAAGATCCAACAAAGAAAGAGAACTACAGGCCAATATCTTTGATGAACATAGATGCTAAAATTCTCAACAAGATCCTAGCAAACCGGATTCAGCAATACATCTCAAAAATCATCCACCATGACCAAGTAGGCTTCATTCCTGGCATGCAAGGCTGGTTCAACATTCGTAAAACCATAAATGTAATTAAATACATCAACAGATGTCAAAACAAAAACCTCATGATCATATCATTAGATGCAGAAAAAGCTTTTGATAAAATCCAGCACCCCTTCTTGATAAAAACCCTTGAACATCTAGGCATACGGGGAACATACCTCAAAATAGTAAAAGCCATCTACGAGAAACCCACAGCCAGCATACTCCTAAATGGACAAAAATTAGAACCAATTCCCCTGAAAACTGGAACTAGACAAGGATGCCCACTCTCACCCCTCCTGTTCAACATAGTATTGGAAGTCCTGTCTAGAGCAATCAGAGAAGAGGAGGCAATCAGAGGTATCCAAATTTGAAAAGAGGAAGTCAAGCTATCCCTCTTTGCAGATGATATGATTGTGTACCTTGAAAACCGAAGAGAATCTGTCAAAAGTCTCCTTACATTGATAAAGGCCTTTGGCAAAGTCTGAGGATACAAAATATATTTATAAAAGACAATCGCATTTCTCTACACCAATAATAAACAAACAGAAACCAAAATAAAAAACACAATTCCATTCACAATAGCCACAAAAAAGATGAAATACCTTGGCATCTTCCTAACCAGAGGCATGAAAGATCTTTACAATGAAAATTACAAAACACTGCTCAAAGAAATCAAAGATGACACAAACACGTGGAAAAATATCCCATGCTCATGGATTGGAAGAACCAACATTGTGACGATGTCGATCTTACCTAAGGCAATCTACAAATTCAATGCAATACCCATTAAAGTACCAACAACATTCTTCTCAGACCTAGAAAAAACAACACAGGAATTCATATGGAAACACAAACGTCCAAGAATAGCCAGAACAATCCTCAGCAAAAAAAAAAACAAAAAAACAAAGCAGGTGGTATCACATTACCAGACTTCAAACTTTACTATAAAGCTACAATCATCAAAACAGCTTGGTATTGGTACAGGAACAGGCATATAGATCAATGGCATAGAATTGAGATTCCAGAAGGAAAACCTCAATTTCTCAACCAACTCATCTTCGACAAAGCCCCCACCACCTACCACTGGGGAGAGGAGAACCTATTCAGTAAATGGTGCTGGGAAAACTGGCTGACTACATGCAGAAGATTGAAACAGGACCCCTATCTATCCCTATGCACAAAGGTTAACTCCAAATGGATCAGAGACCTAAATGTAAAACCTCAAACCATAAGAACCTTAGAAAAGGAAGGAAATACTCTCATGGAAATCGGAACTGGCATCCAATTCCTGTACAAAACCCGAAACCCACAGCTCAAGAGAGAAGATAGACAAGTGGGACCTTATTAAACGGACAAGCTTCTGCAAAGCCAAAGAAACCATCAAGAGAGCAGGGAGACAGCCTACAGACTGGGAAAAAGTATTTGCCAACTCTAGGTCTGACAAAGGCTTAACATCCTGGATCTACAAGGAACTGAAATGTTCTGAAAAGAAGAAAACAAACAACCCCATTATAAAATGGGCAAAAGACATGAACAGACACTTCACAAAAGAAGACATTCGAGCAGCCAACAAACACATGAAGAAATGCTCAACCTCACTAATCATCAGGGAGATGCAAATCAAAACCACACTGAGATACCACCTAACTCCAGTCAGAATGGCAATTATCAACAACTCAAAAAATAACAGCTGCTGGAGAGGGTGTGGTGAAAAGGGAACACTTCTACACTGTTGGTGGGAGTGTAAACTAGTGCAACCTCTGTGGAAAGCAGTGTGGCGATTCCTAAAAGCTCTAAAAATTGACCTTCCATATGACCCTGCAATCCCCCTACTGGGAATATACCCTGAAGAACACAAATCACTCTATAAAAAAGATACCTGCACACGTATGTTTATCGCAGCGTTATTCACAATAGCAAGAACCTGGAAACAACCATGCTGCCCATCCAAAGAGGACTGGATTTAAAAAATGTGGTACATATACACGATGGAATACTACGCAGCCATAAAAAAGAACAAAATCATGAATTTCGCTGCAACCTGGATGGAACTAGAGTCTATAATACTGAGTGACCTCTCACAGAAACAAGGATCCGAGTATCACATGTTCTCACTCATATAATGGACCTTGAACATTCAATGTAATACTATAAGAAAATGACTGACGGTACTGGGAAACTATGGGGGGTGGAGGGTGATGGGATTAATAGTAGCAAATATCTGTCTGGGGATGGGGAAATACCTCTTATCAACAGGGTGCCTGAATGAAACTTAATTGTACACCTAACCCTTAACTGTACCCCACAAAACCATAATAAAAAATATTGATTAATAAAAAAAAAGAAAATAAGTAAAACTAATAATTATTAACTTTATTTTAGAAGGTGATAAATATTAGGGAAATTAGTACAGCTGAGCAAGAATGATTGGGTGAGAATTATAATTTAAGCAGGTTGGTCCGAAAGTATTTGAGCAAAGACTTGAAAGGGGTGAGGAAGCAGGGCTTGTAGATATCAGCGAGAAAGAGCACTCCAAGCAGATGGCACAGCCATTGCCAAGACCCTGAAAAAGAATTGTGTGTGTACATGTTTAAGGAACCAGGAGGCCACTGTGGCTAAGGCGTGGAAAGGATGAAGGCAGCGAGAAAGAAAAGAAGAGAGGAAGGGAAGAGTGATCGAAAATGTGATCAGAAAGAAAGAGCAAGTTGTGTCTTGTAGGCAAGAGAGAATTTGAATTTTTCTCTGATAGAAATAAAAAGTCATTGGAAAATTTGAGAGAAGGATAACACCTGACATTGTCTAATAGGATTGTTCTGACTGTTATGTTGAGAATAGACTTTTGAGAGACAAGAGTCCAAAAAGATAGATTCATTAGAAGGTTATTGCTATTGTGGAGGTGGCTAGATCACATGCCAGCAGTGGAGGTGGAGAAGTGGTTGGATTCATGCTATGCATTGAAAACTGAGCCAAAGCGGTCTGCTGATGTAAAGTGTGAGATAACAAGATGGATGAAGGATGGTTGCTGGGTTTTGGCCTAACTAGAAGGATGGATTTTGTATTTGCTGAGATGGGTAGAGTGGTGGGCAAAACGTAGTGGGAGGAATAAAATCAGCAATATAGTTTTAGACCTCTTAAATTAGAAATGTTCGTTAGAAACCTAGGAGAAGATGATGAGTATGCTGTTGCGGGATCGTCTAGGATAGAGACATAAATTTGGAAGTTGTCAACACAGAGATGGTATTTAAAGCTCGACTTCCCTGATGGAACTTTCTCAAGACCTGGAAAAAAGGAGACTTTCCAAAGTCCTTTGAAAGCTGAAATTTTCTTTTAAGACAACTTTGAGATTCCATAAAGGCTAACATATTGAAAGGGGACCATTGATGAACATTTTCCTGTTGAAGTGATATTTAAAAGATCGCCCACAGCATCATATGTATTCTCACCTCTACAGGTAAAATGGGGCAGATTCAGATAATCCAGAGTTGATTTAGAGAATTCGGAGTCAAGCAGGCACCAGTTCCCATCATCTTTGTTGCTTGTGACTATGTCCTAGACTGACTTGCAGACAAAATCAGAGGTCTCGCAGCTTCTGTGGTCAGAGGACAAAATGACTATTCATCCTAATAGCCACACCTGCTCAATTTCTATAACTCACTCCTTTATGGTACAAAAGTGGTTATTCGATGCTATGCCACAGGACTGAAAGAGTTAATTTATTCCTCCAAAGAGTCCAATGTAATCCTAAGGAGTTTCCACATTGGGAGAACCTGGCTCAAAATAACAATCTACACAAGACTTTCTGAGTCAGAAACCTATTTAAAGAAGAGAGTGCTGAACAGTAGCTCCAATAAATGCTGGTAGCTCTGTTGCATTTGAACATACTACAAAGGAAAGGGTGAAATAACTATCTTTAGATTACAAGGCAGGATGGATGCAGAAAAGGGAAAACTATCAGGTCTGCCTTTAGACTGTGTGGTCAGGTCCCTGTGACAAAACTCAAATGATGATAATTGAATGACACTATTTCTAACACGGTCCACCATGAATTTCCCTGTGATTTACTTCCGGGCACAGAGTCATGTAACATCTCTACTCCTGAGAGAGTGGACATGATCAGAAGCCTCAGAAATACCGCATGAGTTTTCAGTGACCATCGAAAGAGAATACTAATTTTTTAAAAATGCGTAAAAAAGTCCGGGCTCGGTGGCTCAGCCTGTAATCCCGCGCTTTGAGAGGCTGAGGTATGTGGATTGCCTGAACCCGTGGGTTTGAGACCCATCTGGGCAGCGAGACCTCATTTCTACAATAAATCAAAAAATCAGTCGGGCGTGGTAGAGCGCGCCTGTAATTCCAGCTACTCAGAAGGCTGAGGCGGAAGGATCGTCGGAGCCCAGCAGGTCGAGGCTGCGGTGGTCGGGAGCGGCCATTGCACTCCAGTCTGGGCGACAGAGTGAGACTCCAACTCAAAATAAATAAATAAATTAATTAATTAATTTAAAAAAATGCGTAAAAAAATTTTGCCAAATCTAAACTTAACAATTTTTCTTAAAGGAATTGTTTCTAAAATGGTCATAACAATGTTTCCTGTTACAGTAGCTGCCCTCCTTTGACAGAGATTTGAGAATGCCAAACAGAGAGTCGAATATCAAACACATGCTTCAGCACCTGGCCTTGGTGGAGCGTCAAAGACCAGTAGCTGGAAAGACGAGTGGTAACACTGTGAAGGGTGAGGAAAGAGACCTAATCCATGCTTGTGGGAGTGTCCTTGGCTTTCCTCCCACTATAATGCAAACGCAGACACTGTGATGTGTTTCTGGTCCCTATTCTGCTCTGCATCTCCTCCATGTGGGGGATTTGATCTGAACTTGGTGGGAAAACTGAGGTCTTGGTTGGTGGGAGCCAAAAGAACACCACCGGGCAGGAGTCCTGGCAACAGATTGCCCCTTCCTGTTGAGTTTTCAGTCACACACATGTGTACTATTTGAGTGCATATCCCTGGTGAGCTGGGGATCTGTTCCTTTAGAAAGCACAATCTGGAAACAACTTTTCTCATTTGCATAGAGTAGAGGAAATACTAATTAAATATGTAAATCTGCTAGATAGCCGTCTAACTTCACAGGCAGTGCTTTCACCAGGTAGGGGAACAGAGGGAGGAAGGAAGGTGACTGAGTCAGGAGATCTTAGTTTCCTTCCTTCCAGTTCATAGAACTCTGGCTTGAAGAGAATTTAGACCGTGATTTTTTAGTTGACTTGCTTTCCTATTTAAAATGTTTTAGTTAGTGGGCTGGGTGCAGTGGCTAATGACTGTAATCCTAGCAATTTTGGAAGCGAGACAGGAGGATTGTTTGAACCCAGGAGTTACAGAACAGCCTAGGCAAAATAGCAAGACCTTGTTTCTACAAAAAAATTAAAAAAAAGAAAATTAGATAGGTGTGGTGGTACATACCTGTAGTCCCAGCACAAGAGGCTAGGAGTGGAAGGATCATCTGAACCCAGGAAGTTGAGACTTCAGTGAGTTGTGATTCTAGCCTGAGCAACAATGGATAGATAGATGATAGATAGATAATAGATAGATAGATGATAGAAAGATAAATAGATATAGATAAAATGGTTTAGTGTACAGGTGGGTACCCTTGTGTTTTGGGGTCTCTTGCTAAAGTTTAAGGAAACTGTTTCTATTGTCCACAAAATTCTGTTTTCCAAACAAATAACCTGTTGGGTAAGAACAGAAGACAACAGCTTTACATCCCTGTTTCTGACATACTGTACCAATGCCTGGATGTGTTTGATTAAATTTGCCTTAATGGGTCACAAAGGTGCCTCTCAGGTTCTCTGGGGTAACGTTAGAAATAGAGCAACCTTTGGAAACTGCCACCAAGTGAATAAACAGTTGATCTGATTTTTTTTTAAAAGCACTCATTTGCTCTCACCAGACCTCACATGTTTGTTAAATTGGGAAAGCTCAGCAGGTGGTGTGTCTGAAATCTTTTTTTTTTTCTTCTTCTTTTTCTTTTGCACTTGATACTTGAAACTGACACAAAGACAACTGAAGCTGCTTGGTCAAATTTCCTGTCTCAAAACACAGCATTGCTTCTGTTGAAGTTAGCCGGTGTGATGCAGGGTAATTGCTCTCTAAGTAGTCCTGTTTCCTCTCCATGAAGGAGACTTTAGTTAAAAAGCTCTGTGGTCTGTGCCTCTAGCTACTGAAAAACTCTCACCTACTTGTAGTACAAGAGGGAACTGCTCCAAGGAAAACATGAAGTATTCTTCTAATTAAAGATTGAATGCATGTTATTTGCACTTGTCTCTCTGTAGAAAGAGAATACACACTCGCCTTCCCACAATGAGTATTTACTCACATTCTATCTGCATCTTCCTTCATCTGTGGGAGCCCAGCCCTAGGTCATCTTCAGTGCTTGTCACACGGATCAGCTGACATCCTCCCATTCTATTTCACAGCCAGCTTTTGGCTGGCTGTATACTCTGAACCCCCTAGTTGAGGCTACTTGGCTCTCCTAGTTTATGGATCTTCTTGCTTTCCATGGGTCCTTTGCTTTCTGCTTCCCTGCAACCTGTTAATTCCCTTCAGCTGTATTTATCTGCTTCTGTTTACCCATGCTGTTCCCAGGCAAAGCCATCTACAGCTCTCAGTGCAGTTCAGATCTTAGAGATGCGATAACGGGCCTCCACGCTTTGGTCTGGGTTTTTTCTGATATTCAAACTAAAATGAAACACATCCTTCTCCAAGGAGTCTTGGATAATACAGCAACAGCTCCTCTGACTTATTGAATCCTGTCTCACTAGCTCAATCTCCGAAGCCCATTGCATCCCAAAGCTTTGTCTCCTGTTTTCTGCCTGAATCCCAGAGGCTCCCTGTCAGTGCACTTCTCACAATAGCTGCTCTAGGTGACCAGGAGAGACTTGAAGATAGTGATTATACCTCCTGTCTTTCTCTTTAGGACCCAGATCAATGCTGGCAAAAAGTGGTTTTTGAGTAGATGAAGACATTGAATATCCTTCTTTGTGCCTTAAATACTTATTTAGAGGATCTGGGCAGGGGGAGGAGATGGGGCTGAACCTAGGGGTCCTATGACAAGACTGGGCACTACACATGAGAGAAGTGACCTGTAACCCCACTCACTCTTGCCTCAGTCTTCTCTAGTTCACCTTCTGTTCTGTCACATATTGTCCTGGGTTGTCACTGAGGCCGGAGTCAGAGATTAGAAAGGAAGAGGGAGAAAGGCAGGGATATCTTAAAATGAGAAAGAAGGGGAAGAGGATTTCCTCAGGTAGTCATTTAGGGTGTATGGAAGATGGGCTTCCGTAAATCAGGAGCTCCTTGCTTATAGAATGTTTACATGTGGGAGGTCTTAATTCTACCAGATGTAAGCCACAGCTCATTGCTGGGGTCCTCCCCCTCACTCCTTCCTCACAAAGCTCTGCTCTGTGTGAGATTATCTCCACCTTTCTGGTCCTGTGTTCCCTTCAGACAAAGGCCCACAATTACCCTAAGCTAGGCTAGATCTGGGATATACACAACCTTTGACAACTATCTCCTTTGGGGAGATTTCAGTATTCTCCGAGTATTAACATTCTTAGCCTTTCTGAGCCTGGGAACTTTCCTAATCCAACTCATGCCAATGGGTGGTCCCTACTAGCCCCTCCTCTTGGCGTTCACTGGGTTTCAGCAAATGTCACCCTTAAGTGAAGTCTGTAGGGTGGAACTAGAAGAAAGGACAATGCAATTCCACTATTTCCTTCTCTCATTTGGACTTTTCCTAGGACAGAGACAGAACTCATCATTTACTAAGACTTGAGGTCTTTTGGGCCTTGTGTTTCAAATTGATGCACTGGAAGTATTTACTTAAAAAGGGGGAAAAGAATCCTACTTAACATTATATGCTTCAGCATTGCAAGAACTCATTTCATGTTTATAATTGTTAAATTTAAAAAATTGAATGAACCTTTCAAAGTGAGTAATTTTTTATTTGAATTCTACATCCTTATGTATTATGTAACAATTAGTAATGATGTGATGGATAATTTTCTTTGGAACAGTTCCTGATTCCATTACTCAACTACTCGATCGACCAGTAATTATGAATCATATCTTTAATTAGCTGCTGCTCTTCAGAAACATATGAAAGCCAAGGGCATAAAGTAATTGGCATAAAAGTTTTCCTAATTAATTTATCTGTCCGTGTAAGTAACCAGGGCTAGAGTCTGGGGATCATTTATAACTCCGGGAAGGCCAGCCCTAAAACTCACTGTCGAAGGAGATTTATATTTGTGAATTATAAAAAGACAACAAGCCACAAAATTGCATTATCCGCCAACTCTAACAATACAGCCCATAATGTGCTGTTCAGAGATGAGCAAAAAGTTCCTATTGATCCAATTCATTTTCATCATATCCTCCAGTGAATCTTTCAAATCTCTCTTGCCTTTTCCTCTTTCAACATTGTAACAGTAATCAAGCACATTAAGCAATTCATTAAACAACAGCCCCGCTGACCACAGGGAGTACTGCAGCTAACATTCATTAGGCAGCCAATAACTTTATTTAAGTAGCAAAGGGCTTGGGAGTAAAAACCAACTCCTTTGTCTCTCTGTACAGAAATGAACGTTTCAGCAACGATCAAGGCACACACCCTCTGGCCCATAAGGTCCTTTCCAAGGAGGATCAATCTCTGCATAAAGCAAAATTAGGGTAGAGTTAAAGTGTCCCGATGATATTCTCTCCTTCCAGAAAGGTAGTCAAAGACTTAGATCACTGCAGAGCCTAGCTATGAAAGATTTATGCCTAGTGTAGAAATGAGATGTTCAAATATTGATATTTGGTGCCAGATTTTCAGATCAGACTTTAAAAATGCTAAATGGCATAAGAGCTAGCACGGTTGTGTGGCTTCAGAGAACCTTGGCTGGCTTTGTGTGGTTAATAAAAGTGATGGATGCATTTTCTGTCTTGATAGCAGGAAAGGAACTGAAATAACAAAAAACAAGCAGCATGGATTGTTTCTTCAAACTATAATTAGAGGCATCCCAGAAAAGTGGTGCTCGTCCTCCTGAGGTCCTGGGGAGAAGGTAAAAGAAGAGGTGACTGAAAAAGCAGCATCAAGATTGTGATTTTTCAGAGAAAGTCTCCCGTCCAGTGCCCTTGGGCTCTTGCATGACTCACCTTTCTCTCTTTTCTTTAGCTAGTGAACTTTTTCTTTATGGTACAACTTAAGAACATTGTTATGTAGGTTAAGTCTTCATCAATAACACCATTAGTGGTTAAAAAAAAACTGTTTTCAGAAAGAATTATTTTTTTCCTTGAGGGGACCAAAGAAAATCCCTTTTCACAAGACAATATTTTATTGCCTGAAGAATTTCTAGAGGAAATATATAGAAGAGTTTCATTTCTACGGCTTTCTCTCTTTCACCTTTATATAGTGAGCTATATGTCAGGATTAACCTTCATTTGATACATTTTCCTCTTAATTCATGAAATATACTCTTCTTCAAACCTTTTGTCTCGTGGGAAAGATATTGGCATCACTCTTTCTAGCCTATATCTATTGATTAAGCCACTGACATTATGCCATCAGAAAATAAAACTAAATTGTCTTAGTTTTAGATCTTTCTCGGCAGTACAGCTAATAAAAGAAGGTTGCATAAGAGAGTTAATGTGTGTTTCCCTCCTTTTTCCTGCCATGTTGAAGATCTGGGTTTAAAATAGGTTTCATTTTTTTGCTTGTGTCATTTCTGAGACTGTTCTTTGAGCTTCTGGGAAGGTGGATTATATATGGTACATGAAGCAGAGCAAGACCCTGGGGTTAGTGCAGAGGGAAGAGAGGTCTTGGAGATGGAAGTTTGGAGCTGAGTGAGAATAAACCATTAGAGTGATGCTTCTAGTAAACAATAAAGACTTAACATGATCACCTTTACAGAAAGTGCTTTAAAAAAAATTCACTACTGCCTCGTGAATTAACAACTAAGTCAATTTGGTATTCTCAAAACATTCACTTTGTACACATTAGGAAACTATTAGAGTTCTACTTTTTGGTCATAATTGCCATAAATAGAATTTTGTGTTTCAAAATAGAGCAAGTTTTTGTGTCTCCTCTGTTGTATCACCAGTGCTACTACATTCAGACTCTGACTGAGAGCAACAAGAAGGAAAAGAAATGATAGTGTAGCAAAGGCAATATTATATTGCTGAGGATACAGAAAGCAGAGTGAAATGTGGTTCTGCCTGAGATTTAAATCCCTTTTCACCAGGAACTGATGTGATTGAATCCATTTTTAATACCAATATGTTTGAATAGTTATATTCTTTCTCTGGGTAATTCCATGATGCTATGTTAGTTTCTTGCCTTAATGTTTAGAACTATCACATATAATCATTCAAGAGTTCTGCTTAATAAAAATGTATAGGGATGGTCAAAAGTTCTTGCAAAAGAAATATTTTTAAAGAGGTTTTGGTGACATTTGGCTTTTATACTACTTAATAATAGAAAAAGCTAACATTGTCTGAATGCGTAATAAGCATGATATATTCCAGGCACTGTAATAACAACTTTGCATGTACTATTTCATTTAATTCTTTCAATTACATAGTGAGGTAAATACTATTATTTTTTTCTATTTTATAATTTATAAATCTGGGGATTTGAGGAATTGTATGACTTGTCCAAGTGGTAACTGGAGCTGGCTAATATTAGCTTGAAAGAGTCAATTATGTTTATCTCTTCTCAGCTTCCATGTCTAGACACTTCATAGTGGTAACTAGCACTGGTCATGGTAGGAGCATTTACACCATGGAAATGGGCAAATGCTACTAAACAGAAACTCTCACACCCTAAAAGGCTGAAGCTAAACATTTACCAGCACACTGCAGCCAAAAACTTGCAGGTGATAAATGAGAAGGCTAGAATTTTAAACTGGGTTTGCTTGATTTTAGAGCCTATGTTTTTTAGTGGTATATTAACTAAACTGCCTCATTGAATTATCACTCAGTTCATGACATTTATTGAACACTTTTTCCCTCCTACAGAGTACTAGATTTGATGCTTTAGAGCTAATTCTTAAAAACTCTGTGTTTATTTGGAGGGACCAAACACAAAACTTGAAATACATCTAAAGATATCCATCCAGTTGTATGCTTTTGCCTTCAGCCAGGTCATTTGGGAGAACAGAGTGTATCTAACAGTCCTTGATTTCCCAGCCATGGGTTCAGAGAAAGAGATGAGGTGGTTATTTTTCTGAACTCTCTCCCTAGATGTTGACAGGCTAGGCACATTACAGAGAAAAACGTAACTTGATTTACTGCAGCAGGAAATAATAAAAACCAAAACAGGTACAGGCATAGATTAGACATCTCCTAAGTGCAATGATAGGTACCAGCCATTGCAGGGGTAATAAAAAGGATAAGAAGAAACTTAAGTTTAAAAAAAATTTTTTTATTTTAAAGATGTGGGGTACAATTCAGGGTTAGGTATACAAATGTTCATTATGTAGGTACCCTTGTTGATGAGGTGTGCCCTTTCTTCCCCTGGCAGTTTCCTTCAACTGCTAATCCCTCCCCCCCGGTAGTTTCCCACTAAACTTAAGTTTTTATTTTGTGGATGCATTATAAGTATTGTAGCTATGTTTAAAGGTATCTTTTGTGTGGTAAATATTGTAGATTGTAGTTAATATTTAACAGTATCTTTTGAAGATATTGATACTGAAATATTTACAGATGAAGGAATATTACAGATGAAAGAATAGAATCTCTGAAATTTTAGAATAGTTTGGGGGTAGGAGAAGCTGGGGATAGGTGTGAGTAAGATTAAAGATTAACCATAAAGTGAAAATTTCTGTGGTAGCTAACCACTGAATATGCATGTGCATAAGGATGGGAACAGCAGACACTGTGGATTCTTAAAGTGAGGAGGAATCGAGGAGGGTAAGGGTTGAAAAATCCCCCATTGGGTACCATGTCCACCACCTGGGTGATGGGCTCAAAAGAAGCCCAGATCTCACCGTCACACAATATACTCATAGTCAGCCTTGCACATGTACCCTTTGAATTTAAAAAATAATAATAATTAAAAACAAAACAGACAAACAAAAAAGAAAATTTCTGAGAATGGATAATGGGTACGGGGAAGTTCATTTCACTGTTCTCTCTTTGTATTAGTTTGAAATGTTCTATATAAAAAGCAAGACACACATACGAATAAACAATAAACTAACCATTAAACTGCAATGGTGTAATCTGTAATCTGGTGCTGTAAGACCAAAGTATGCTAACCCCATGCCTATCTAAGTTTACAGATAAAAAATATAGTAACAGACTCTCAATGGAAACTAAATTTGAAAAGGTTATTCTTGACAAACAATATCCTAGAGTAAGCAACAACAAATAAAGCAGTAATTAATATAAGACTAAGAAAGGAAACATCAAGATATTAGGTAGTTATGTCCAATGAATGAACTTTATGTATCAAGCATTCTAACAAACATGACTTTTTTTTTATTCTTCCAGAAACCAGTCAGGATTGTTACACTGGCTTTATCAAGTTAATTCTGCAAATTTTGTGAGCTTCCTCACAAAAAAGGAAGTTGGTGAATTAGATACACGAACACAGCTTTTTCTAAACATTGAGTGTCTATACAACTTTTTCTGTAGCTTTCTAACGAAATCCACTGCATTAGGACATGCATGGTCACTATTTGTCATTCAAACATACATCTTTTAAAATGATGAGATTTTAATAGTATTGACCAGGAACAACATTTAATAATAAAACTTTTTGGTCAACTTTTAAAGTAAACCCTTAGATAAGTTTGAAGTCTTTCTTCCTAATAATTATCTCTTTCATTATGGATGAATCTTTACTTTCCTCTTCTGTGCAGTCCTTGATAGAATTACTTTTTAAATTCTCCGGTTTCATCTTAACTTGGAGCTAAAATGCTCCCCGGACTTTGACAGCCCTGTATTTGAGGTGAGCTAGGGGTTAAAAGCCCAATCTCTCTTCTCTCAGCTTTGGCATTGACTTGTCTTAGTCTCAGTCACATACAGTCACTCCACTTAGATTGCTGAAACTCATTAAAAGAAGGTCTTAATTTTCAGCCTTCAGTCAGCTAGAGAGGTTTGTGGTGCATGTCCAGTTCTTTTGCCTTGCATTTCTCCATGTGACCAACAAAACTCTTCCACTTCAGAGCATGGATCTGGTGGCAGTGATGCCACAATTTCAGAGAAATACGAGGGAGGACCCCCAAAATATCCCAGAATTGCTTTTTTGGAGGGTGGGCCCCGTGTAGTACAGTCTTCCCTTGCTAGGTAACTGTTCTAGGAACCCTTTGGCATCAGTATACCAGTTAACGTTGTTGTGAGAGGCTGTGCTTAGCGTCAATGAATTTTGGGGGAGAGATTTAATGTGTTTGTCCATTTTATGATGGGTGATTTAGGAGTGCACCTGCCCATACCCTGTTGAGTGTTCAGCAGTTTTTGATCAAAAACAGCACGGAGCCCCATGTCCCACCCTTCCTATTCTCCTGATTTTGCCTCGAGTGACTTATTTTTTGTTTCCCCTGATGAAAAAAAGACCTCAAAGGGAAACATTTTGCTGGTGTGGAAGAAGTGAAACAAGAAATGGCAGAAGCAATAAAAGGCATCAAAATCGACAAGTTAAAAAACTGTTTTGAGCAATGGGAAAACCATCTAAATAGTTATATTCTATCAATCAGAAAGTACTTTGAAGGTGACTGAAGTTTAAACATGTAGGAATAAATACACAATTTTTTTTCTTTTTTTGAGTTGGAGTCTCACTCTGTCGCCAAGACTGGAGTGCAGTGGCCAGGACCTGTTGGGCTCCGGTGATCCTTCTGCCTCAGTCTTCCAAGTAGCCAGAATTACAGGCATGCGCTACCACACCCGGCTGATTTTTTGATTTATTGTAGAGATGAGGTCTCGCTGCCCAGGCAGGTCTCGAACCCGAAGGCTCAGGCAATCCACTCACCTCAGCCTCCCAAAGGCGCGGGATTACAGGCTGAGCCACTGAGCCCGGCTACAATTTTTTAATAAATAAATTCCGTTTTCTGGGGGTCTTCCCTCGTTTTTTTCTACCTCTTTTTTTTTTTTTGAAAGCATTTGTTCCAGCTTTTCTCCCTGAAACTCTCAAGAAAAAAAAAATCATAAGTTTGTAAACATGATTATTTTCCTTTAAGAGCCACCATTTATTTGGTACCTTTTCTGGGTTAGATAATCTGCTGAAGCTTTAGCTATATTAATATGCAGTATTCAGTTATAATGTCTGCTTATAATAGAAGGAACTAGGGATTAAGGAGTCAAGAATGAAAGAATGAAGAATTTGTCCAACCACAATACATATGTAGTAAATATTGGAGGCGGAATTTGAATCAGTGTCTCCTGACTCTGGAAGCCTGGACTAGCTCCTGATGTTTCATGGGTTATTTAATTGTTTCCAAATTGATTCCTTTTAGCAACAGTTTTCAGCTCTGTCCTTGCTTAGTCAGTATGAATTACATTGGAAAAGCAAATTCATTTAAAATGAATGAGAAAAAAATAGCTTTCTTCATAGGGATCATTATTTTATAGTAGTCTTCAAAAAGCAACTTTCTCTTACTGTGGCACTCATTTAATTATCAGCACTGTAGCTTAATATTTGTTGAGCTATCCTGCTTCAAACTAGGCAATAAAACATGATCCTACAGCACACTGTCTGTCTTCAAGATGTTTATAGGAGCATGCAAATATGACATAGTCTTCCTTCTTCCCGATGTTAACTTTATCAGATTTAGCTTTCAATTTTCATTTCTGCTTTGCGATTTAAGAAAATTATTAAGGACAAAGGGAATGCCAGTGTAGAGTGGCAAGTTTCCTAATTCGTCTTTCCTGGACCAGTGAGGTTGTCTGCACTGAGAAGAATGGAAGAAGTAACGGCCTCTGTAGATGATAGGGAGTGAACAGAGAGTTGGAGAATGGATATATTTGCAGAAAACCGGGGTTCAAAAAGCAGGGGGAGCAGTCTAACTGGTTCCAGAGCTTCAGAAATTAGACTTCACAAGTCAGATGGCTTCGGGGTAGAACAAAGCAGTCAAAGAGAAAATTTAAACCAAGAACTTGTCAAAGAAAGTTAACTTTTATAGTCATTTAAAAATTTGCTTGGGCAACCGAATAAAAATAGGGAAGTACATTTGAGAATAGGGATTGAAGGATAG
Organism: Carlito syrichta; assembly: GCF_000164805.1. Lineage (NCBI taxonomy): Eukaryota > Metazoa > Chordata > Mammalia > Primates > Tarsiidae > Carlito > Carlito syrichta. The sequence continues at coordinate 67,744 of NW_007249811.1, read as the reverse complement.
ACGGTTAGAAATCCAATTACAGAAATATCTTCATTGGGAAGTGAGATTTCAGTAGAATTTGTGTCTTTCAGAGCCACTTTTACAAGAAAGTAGAATTTGGAGATCACATGGCTGTTGATGAGTGATACGTGTGATATATGGTGGTGATGATTCTAAGACTCAGTGGAAGGACATAGTGAAGAACTAAGAGAAAGACTAGAATTCAGTATGTGAGCAACTAAGTTGGACAGAACAAAGAAAGTTCTCAGCCTTTACGTGGAAGAGAAGAGAAGATGTAGCACTGAACAGAAAGAAAGCGGTGAGTATTGAAAGGCAAGTCTGGAAGATAGGAGGGCAAACCATCAAAAATAAAGCATCTCAGTTTTGTTTATAGCTTCCTTTGTGTTAAGATGGACTTTCTTTCTATAGTGCCTTATGAGTGGCTGATATGCTCACATTTTTGTCGCATTCTAGAGAATATAAAATGCTTTGTGTTCCTTCTTTCAGTGAGATTTGGGATTAAAAACTAATCAAACTGTCCAAGTAGTATAACTATGGGGATTTTTTTTATTAGTGATAGTGAGAAAATATGATTAAAAAAACATCTGGAATAAAACATGTTCTACTGATTAGATATATTCCCCTGACTGCCATATGCACAGAAATACATGAATTACATGTGTATATAAAGCTGTGAATATATCTTGGCATATCTCCTGAATGAGATGCCAAGTTTTATCTATCTATCTATATATACACACATATAGATACACATATACATACTGCATACAGAGCTGTATTAGATGGTGCTAGATGTTTGTTTAGTCCATTAGACACTAACAAGCTATTGAACAAGTAAAATCAGAAGACGGTGCCAATTGAACCTTATGTGCTTGCTATGGTGAATGTGCAGCCCTGCCTCAAGGCAGGGAGATAGACTCCAGCTTAGTACCAAGCTGTGCACCCTGTGGCACTCAATACGTATTTGTTAACCGATTGACTGACTAAATGACCTCTCACTGCTCCTTTCAGCCCATCTGATGCATGGCCAGGGTGAGTTTTAATGTTAGAGAATCTCCAAACAGAGAGTAGAGAGGGACTTTATACGTGTGTGTAGGTGATGAGATATAAAGAGACAAAAGTGTTATCTATAAGCCTTCATCTCTAATTGCTAATACTGAATTATGTAAAACCCGGACCACTTTCTTTTTAATTACTTGAAGACCTTTGTTATAAAAAGATGGTCTCTATAACACAGCCTTGTGGCCAAGGAATTGAAAATAGTATTATCGTGTTCAGGCAAACAAATGGTATTTCTCTATTGTTTGTCCCGACCAGCGGGACAAGTAAAACGTGGGCACGAGGAGGACTACCTGCTGCTGGTGAAAAGAGAGAGAGAGAGACCAAGAGAGAGAAAGAGACAGGAGACACGCAGAATGGAGGCAAGACAGTGTTCTGATCAAGCCTCCAAATTTTATTGTTAGGCGATTGCTTATATACATAGCAAAGAGGGGCGGGCTGAAATAGGGCGTGTGGCAGCTTATGATAGGAGGAAGAGTAGTGGGTGGTATGAGGAGAGGAGGTGGGAGGGGTGTTGTGGCTTGGCGCGCGCGGGCTTTTGGAGGACAAAGAAGGCTTATATGAGATGATTGCTATTTTTAAAATGGCTCCCAACAATTGTTCCTAAGAATCACATTTGAGCCAAAGGTACACAGTTCTCAAATCAATCAAGTGAAGGTAGGAATTCAACTTTATGTGTTATTTCCAAAAGAAACTCAGTAAGATTTTTTCTTGAGATCCAAGAGAATATGTTGTACTTTTTCCTTCTTTTTCATTTTGAGTCTTTTTATTGGTTCTAAGACTATTCAGAGATATCTAATATTTTTCAAACCCAGTCATTTTATTTCCTCTTGCCACCATATTTTTCTCATTTTTAATTAGTCCATTGATTTTTAAGTGCAACAAATACCTTAGAAGAAAACTTTCAATAACATCCTTCTATGAAGCCATTCTTTTTGTGTGTCATTTATGTTCTCTATTTCCATTGTTTTATTTCTAAAGTAATTTCCATAAGGTACTACTAAAAATAACAGCATCTGGCTTTCTGATCCTTGTTTAATCTCTGATGAGGGTTATTCTTGACTGAAATTGTGTGTTTCCTTTCCAGATATCATAAGTAATTTTTAAATTTTTAATCAGGGTTTATTTTGCTATTGAGGTACCATTTATTCATAAATATTATTGGGTCATGGGTGGGGAGTTTTAAAAATTATTCAACTGATCTTAATCTATTACTACCCACTCTGAAGGTATAATCACAAAATTACTGGTGTTTCATGAATGATTTGGAATCAATACAACTTCAATAAATATTTTCCCACATATGCTTTCTGCTATTTTTTAAAAGTAGGAACATGTTTATAGTTAACTGATATGTATTTGCTATAGTCACACATAATATATTCTAAAATAGATATATGATGATCTAAAATACTGAATGATCATATTTAATATAAGATTGAGTAGCAAGAACCTATAACATATTACAAAATATTTATCTGTAAGTGCCCTAAGAACTTTGATACTACCTTTACTTTACATCTTTCAGGTAAGTTGTTAGATTTTTCTGATTATATCTTCTGTCTTGAACACCAATAAACTATTGGCTCTTTAGGAAAGACTGAAATGTTAAGAGCCAAAAGTGATGTTCATATAGAGATTTTTTTTTTAATTCAAAGAGTATGCCACTTGTCAAAGTCCTCTAAGTCTTACTCAGTTACACTTGAAGTTTAAACATTTTCTTATGGCTTATCTACATATGAATGTTTGGAAGATTAATTTATTAACAAGACTATGTAGCTTATAAATTAGCCAGAGTTTTTCTATAAAAGAAACAGTAAAAATGATTAATCTGGGTTTATTTTAAACAGAGTCTACTTGAATAGTTATCATTATTCACTTTTCTGGAGAGAGGAAGTGAGGTTCAGATGTTGAGGCAGAATATTAGATTCTCAAAGCTGGAAATACATTGAAGTTCATGGAAGCTAATCATGTGATCAGAGAGGAACCCAGACTTCAAGTTTTCAACTTGTCTGCATCTCCATTCAAAACAAAAGGGGGACACATGTATTTTCATTATTTAAAACTGAGTTGGAAGGAACAATCATCTGAAAAATATTTCCGATATGATATGTCACTGAATACAAAGTTGTTTTATAATGGAAATTTTAAATGTCTTTATTTCAAATTACTTTACCCCCTTTAAACACCTGATTTTAGAACTGTCTGAAGATTGAATTCTGCCACCCTCGGCTGAAGGTAAAATGAGCTTGGGCTCTGGGAGTTTTTCATAATCTGGGGACTGGTTCAAAGCATAAAAGGCACTGGAAACCTTATAAGGTGATAATTGGCCCACATAGGATTTACCATGTCTCTATGAGGAAACATTTCAGAAGGAATATTTTCTACCTGTTCATGGGACTATTCCACATATTTTGGAGTTATACTCATGTGGAACTTACATAAAAGGATTTTGATGGCAGCTATAAAATTAGTTGGACAGTCTAGTCATAGCTCTATAGATAAGAAAGTCAATAATTTGATTTTAGCACTTCTTTCAAGGTGATAGTTAAAGCTATAAGATAGTTTTTTTAAAAACATACTGATCAGTAAATACAAGAAACAATGTTTTATAAATAAGATCAGAGAACAAAATTATGAGAGATGTTTGGGTCTGGATGATATAACTCAGTGATCCTTTATGAATTTAAAAGTCCTCTTTTCCATTACTTTGCTAGTATGGTAGAATCATAGAGAATGTATGTTTCTTCACACACGGTTTTTGTTTCTTCTAGCCAGTTCTAGGTAAACCTCCAATACTTTTTTCCAAACCTTATACATACCCTAGTTCCTACACCAAACCCCATTGACTGAAACTATATGAAATCCTTGGCCTCAAACCAGAGACGGCCTAAATGCAGGAAAGTAAGGATAAATTAAAGTGACAGGGTCTCAGCGGTGGAAATTAGTGCAACTCTTCTAATTGCATGTCTAGCCTGAATGATGGGATACTTAATTCTTACACATCCCAGACAATTGCTTTATACTAACATGAGCTCTGGGAAAAAGGCAGATTCCACAGACATATGGAGCAGTAGATGGAGTGGAAAAATAAATCAGAGGCTCTAGCCACTCTGGAAAAAAAATGTTTTATCTACATTGTTAATAAAGGTGTTGCCACTGTTAAGCGACATTGATATTGTACTTTTGGTTCATTCTTTTTGTAAAAACTGAACATAAATAATTAAATGACAAAGATTTAACCTGCCTGTATTAACTCTTGTGCCACAAAACATCAACAAAAGCCCGATGGGTAAAGGCAACATTCCTTTTGTAAAAAGCAAGGACACAAGCCTAAATATGAATCCTAAGGGACAAATGGATTAGGAACAACAGCATCCTCTTCTCCTGCTACTACAAGGAGTGCTAATAAAAGCCTTCAAAACTAGCATGGGTTCTTATATCTATTTAACCTTTTGCCCCAAGAAGCAAAGAGCATCTGGTTAAGTGGAGAGTAAAAGCAGAGCAACTTTTCATTATCAGAGCTCACAGGCAGAGTGTGGGGAGGCTGGAGCTGCCAAGCCTGGGTTAAATGCTTGTTGCCTTCACTGCCTGAGGCCATCTAGCGTGTTTAGAAATGATTAAGTACTGCAGCCTAGAAAGGACCTGTCCTGAGCGTTCATCTCTGACTTCCAGCAGAAAGGAGAGGCTGGCAATGACAGAGGCAGATGGATGAGTCTCATTAGTATGGCGAGGCAGCGAACCAGACTGCCTTCACAGAGCTGTCCAAAAAGAGGGAGCAAATTAAAATAGGATCTGGGAAAACCAATGAGCAAGCGTTTTAACTCTCTGCTACCTGGTTTCTGAGGCTGGGAGGCTCTATAGACAGCTTGGCTACCTCTGAAATGCTGCTGCACCATGAAATGAGAGAATAGCTTTGCAGACTCCCAGTTACAGTCTGTCGTCTTTTCTGCATTCTTTAAAAAACGGTTCTTGCATTTCCTACAGCCGAGCAATGCAGACGATTTCATTCTTAAGCGGTGTTACTGCCACTAAGCAGAGCAGGGTGGAAGGGTGACAGAGAGAGACTTCCGTCTACAGAGAATGCGGGAGGCCTTACAGTTTGCAGTGTACTCGGCCCACTTGGAGGTGCTCCATGAGACTGAAAGGCCTGATCTGGAGTCAGGGTTTCACATGAAAGGGCCGAGGCCCCTCTGGAGAAGTGGCGGCTTTGTTTCCAAGTTCATTACCTTTTGCAAGGAAGGAACCTCAGTTGTGTTGAGGGCTGCCTGACCATGGAACTTTGGAAAGTTAGCAAACACCAGCCTTGAGAGAGATGTCCCAGGGAAGTGTGGCACTCATAAAATTCTGTGATGTTCTCTCTGTGGGGCTTTTACATTAGGGGGTCTTTGAAGAACCTAGGGCCAAGTAAAACCTATTGTGAGTTTTCCGAAAGGCTATCAAACTAAAAGCAGTGGGTAATTCATTGAACAATAGACTAGATCTGATGAAAACCTCCTGGTCTTCCCTTCTTAAGACCCTTTGCTTGCTCACATCTTAGGCTTGGGCAGGAGAAATAATGGCACAATGCTCTGGGGCATCCCTTAAGGTTTCAGAAAAAGTAGGTAGAGATTATCTAGTTGTTTATTCATTCATTCAGCAAACATTTATTATGTCCTTCGGATGATATGAGGCCCAAGGACCCAAAGGGTACAACAAATTCCCTGCCTTCCTTCAGAGATCTAAGTCTATAAGAGAAGATAGGGAAGCAGAATAACCACATGGAAAGTCTCTAGAAGAGGATCACATGGTGCCAGAAGCTGCTGATTGATATATAGAATCTGCCATCAAGGCACTCATGACCAGGGTGAGAGTTAGACGTGGGAGAATCAATTTCAGGTGAAGGCAGAATTTTTTAAAAAAACAACTGGCAACTAGATGTACAAGAACCCTGTTGTGAGAATCCCAGTGCAGGAGCAATTAATTCTGCCTGGGTGGAGAGCAAAAGACTTCCCAGTGTAGTTGGCATTTATGTAGTGCTTTGCAGGGTACACGGAGGGCGTATTCCTTAAATAAAGACAATTTATAAATAAATAAGGGTTTTTGTTCAAAAGAAACTTCTATATCACTTTTCAAATATATTTTTGCTTGGTCAAGTTGGTGTCAACGTTAGGACTTACTTCATCTTGACTTACACTAGTTGATCTTTTGCCAAAAAAACGAAGACTCTCTGAAGCTCCATGAGGGATTATGAAGAATAAACTGCGGCCGAGGAGATGAGGCTGGAGTCGGCTGCACAGTTTTGCAAAGCTGGCTGGATTGTGTGCGCCTTGCTCTATAGCATACAAAAGCTTAATTTGGAATATGATATTACTTTCTCTTCAAATAAACACCTTTCATTTATTTTCTAATTACAAAAAGAAAAATAAATAAATAAATACATCAACAACAACAAAACAGAATATTTGGGATTTTATTCAGCCTTTGGAAGAGGGAGGAAACCTCTAAAAGTAATAAACTTCAGATAACAGAATCAGAAAAATTTACAGATTGTGCATTTTTTTCCCTAGGGAAAATAATCATTTTCACAAATTTAAACTCAAACTAAATAAGTTGCAGACCTAAAAAAAAATTCCACGATGGAACTTACTCCAAATTTATAAAAGTCTAAGCTAGTATAAGATCTACATGGACAGCAAAATTGTTTTTGAACAACACTCATTATTCTGTAACTTACCAACTAAACCCAATTCCTCAATTGTAAATTCCGTAGCTCCACAGTTAAATTTTACCTGAAGTTATCACTTGCAAAGAAGCAAAGAGTAAGCATTCTGATGATGATATAGCTAACATCTAAAACAAGAATTTAGTGACAAATAAGAAGGCATTGTGGGGAACAGGGAATTCTGAGGTCCTGTGAAGAAAGATGTAAGAAAAATTTATATGATTCCTTATATCACTATTGCTATTCAGATAGATTTTCCTTGTATACATCTGTAACTCCTGTTGACCTCAGTGCCTGAGAGGCTGAGCCAATTGACTTTGTATTTCAGAGTTGCTTCTTATCCCACTCAATATAAGCAGAAACCATTTCTCATATTTATTCTTATGTAAAATGTACATGGATAAATCATTTAACTAAATGTAAGGTGTCAGAAAATGGTTCACACAAAGAAAATAATATTATGTGGTATAAACTCCCATTAAGTTGTAATGTGGCTGACATTGATTGAAGGCGATTAAGTTCTAAGACTTTTTTCCTCATGACATTTGTTCAAACAAATAAAGGTAACAGGAGGGGAAAGTTGATGCTTTTTTCTTATTTTGCATATAAATTTTACCTGCGTGATTTTTTTAGCCACCTTTATTCACAGTGCAGTATTACTGAGTATGTTAAGTGAATCCTGGGTAGCAATGATAACTGTCAGTAAAGCAAGGTCATAATTGACCTTTATCACTGAAAAAAGGTTGGCTACCTAAAGATAAACTTTCCTGTTGAATTTGGAATGTAAAGAGGAGGGTTGAGGCCATGAAAGGAGCACATCTGAATAGAAACCTATGAATATTTCATGTCTGTTAAGAGGTTGGAAACTTAGTATGACATTACCCTGACCCTTGTCCTAAAATACTTTCAAAAGAATATTCTGATCGGCAGCAGTCAATGTCAGCAGAGAAAGAAATTCTTACTTAGTAGGAAAATTGAACTATGGTATAAAAATGTCTGCACTTAAAGCTGTTCTCCTAAATGAACTAAACTACACAACTGTGTTCTGGAAAGGTGAAGCTGACCAACTTACTTATTGAAGCGACTTTTCCACTATATTATTTTCTTCCAGATTTGGAGTCCTGGCAACCTCATGGCTGCTCTGTTTCAGAGCCCTGACAAACAAACTGACAAGAGGCACGTCTACTCAGAACTTCACACAGAGTATTAATAAATACTCAGTGAACATTTGTCTGGTGAATTGCATGTGTATTCCTTCCTATCCCAAAATATCTAGGCTCTGTTAAGTCAGAAATCATTTAGTCAATAAAAAGTGATTTATTAAGCAATAGGTGTCAAATGCCATGTTAATCCCTTTGAACATTTCAAATAATAATAACAATAATATCAGTATCAATAGAGCACTTAGTATCTACCAGGCATGCCATTAAGTTCCTCAACTGTATTATCTTATTTAAGAAAAACCAAGGCACACAGAACCTGAGATATTTTTTCTGAGATCACAGAATTTGTAGCTGATTGAAACTAGAGGGGCTGATTTTTTTTATCCCTATAGTCTAGTAGAGAAGGTCATCTTAGCAAGCAAAAACAAAAACAAAAACATCAAGAACAATAAAGTACTTGTGTGGCAGAGATCATATACTTTCTGATAGAAAATTAGAAAAATAAGAAATATATAATTTGGACCAGTCTATGAATAATTTAGAAAATAGTAACATATATAGAAGAAAGGAAGAAAAGAAGTATCTGGGGCAGAGTGCAGCAATGAGCAATGGTGTCTTCAGTGTGAGGCAAAACAAGACGAGAATTTGCTCAATTAATAGTGCTAAACAGCTGCCAGGCATATAACTTGTATGATCTGAGTTTTCTTATATTCATAGCACCCTTAAGAAGACTACGTGTGTGCCTGGGGTGATCTTGGCAGTCTTACATTAAACATTTCCCCTGAAACCATATAAGACTGTACCTGAAACGTTTATTTCAATCTAGAAATTTTATTTCAACCTACCCTAGCCTCCTGGGTGCCGTGGCCTGGCATCCATTCAGGGCTTGACACTTTCTGGGCACTAGACACATATGCTCCTCTGAGTATTGATTTCTGGGGGACTCCTTGTCTTCATTTGAAGCCTAGAAAGTCAGCAAGAGTGAAGTATGGAGACAAGTGGGTTGAGGGAGGAAACTGTTGACATCAGAGTCTAGGAACTATTTGGATTAACAAAATAAATAGATAGATAAAGCAACCATAACAAGCTTCTAATCAAGAACCTCATTTGAAAGGTAGACATTTATGCTTGGTTCACAGTCGAGTGAGGGTGCTTTTTTCAACTGAAACTCTAACCAAGAAATTCATCTAATAAAAACTGTGGAGGCATAACAATGAAGGAAGCATATCCACTAGAGGATGAAGAGAGCCTTTGGTGTCTATAGACAGTGTAAAAATGCCTTTAGGGTTATAAGTGTAAAATTGAACTCTTTCCGGAAACCCATAAACCTACTCTGGGCTAAAATTCTCCAGTAGGGCATAAAAAAACAGCAGTTGTGTATACTTCTGGTTATAAGCTAACAGGTGTCTGGAAATGAAGAATCGAGTCACATTTCTGTGATAGAGTGCACCAGAATTTCAGAGCCAATAATTTTTCTTTGACAAAAAAAATTACTCTGTTCTTTCACTATTGGTTTATCATAAAACAGAACTTGACCTGCAAGTTAATAAAGAAAGCATGTTTACTAATTAGGCTTTATTCTCGTTGTCCCATGTTAATTGCAAAATATCCATCTATCTCATTTATGAATATGTTAATTTGTGTCAGAGAGGCACAAGTTTTGAGTATGCACACTCTCCCTTTAATTAGATCAAAAGAAGGTCCATCACAGCTTTACAAGATGGATTCTAATTTTTAATCGGTAAAATAAGTTTGGCTCCTAAAAAGCTTCTTCTTCTGACAGTTGGAAAACACTAATTAACAGACATAACTGTATTAATTGCATTATATCACTGCATTCTTATCAGCTAGCTTATGTTGTCTGCTTGCTAATGCAAACAGTTGTGGCTGTGGTGGAGTCACCTCATAAACGTCTTTCTAATGCTAACTAGCAATCAATGCATGTAAAATTTCTATTGTTTCTTTAGGGAATTCTACATAATAGATGTAGTCTCTCTTTTGAGTTATGTCCTGCTATTTAGTATAATTAGTCCTTAAGGCTGCACCTATCATATGATCAGCATCCTGAGAGATAAAGTACACACTTTATTTAAGAACAAAGAATGATAATAGTTTATTTGAGGTATCCTTCTACAGTAGGTTAAATGGAAATCTGTAACCTACTGAATAATTTAATTTAACAATTAAAAATTTGTGCCTTTAAAAGAATCCATTATAAAACGTTAACAGGGAGGGGATTTCTGGGAATGACTCTGTGTTGTTGGCCCTAGTGTCTGTCAATTGTCTTTTATCACAAAACCTGGATAGCTGTGACTATTCTTGTCACTCAGGTGCTTCCCATGCTCTGCCTTTAATCTGCTTCCAAAGTTTACCTCAGACACTGAGGGGATAAAGCCTCATTGACTACATAGTCCTGTTCTTGAACCTACTAGGAAAATACGTCACCATGTGTTGATTTTGAAAACATTTCCATGAACAGAGAGATCTTTTCTTCTTCCTTCTAGGTGTGCTGCTGAAATGGACTACTCTTCTCATACAGGTGACTGAAGATGTTTTGAGAGGATCTGGACCACATTCTACTTGTGCTCTGGAGGTAAGTTTCATTATTTCCTGAGGAACATGTCTGCCTTAGAACTTTTTGGTTAAGTCTTGATGATAGGGCGCTAATATGTCTTTCCTACTATAAAAGAGTATTCTCTGTGAAGATATGCAGATTAAATTAGTCATAATGAGTAGTCAATGACTGTGATACTAAATATAGAGAAAATAAGAATCATGCAGGGGCTAACAAGACCTTGAAAGTGGTTGCACTGAAGTCACACCCAGGGGAGGCTATTAGGACCTCCTTTTGGATCCTCTAAATCCACACACAATCAAAATCCTCCAGTGCATGTAGAGACTAGTTCTGCAGATTTGCTGGGTACTAAGTGGCTTCACTTGTGTATGTCCAGTGCATTTTTCTGCAAATTTGTACTACATTCCAAAAAGCATATGAGTTCACAATAGAGAGGGAGGCAAAACTGACATTTATAAAAATACCACTCTTGCACTTCAGAGGTACCCAGGACCGCAGGCACACACACACCATGAACTAATTGTATAATGCAAAAATGTCACTGTTTCTAGAGTAGGCATCTTTTTACATAAACTCATTTATCATCGAGTAGTACGGTAATTTCAAGGTAAATTTTCCACTTGGTCTTTTCCCTTGTGTTTCTACCGCTTCCACCTCCCCTTCTCACCCACTCCTCCCAACAAGAAAAAACAAAAATAAAACAATAAAAATTGTTGGAGGAAGCTGGGAAAGACAATTAAATTGAATGGAGAAGTCCAGGGCTAGGTGAAAAGGACAGCTGAAGAGATTCTGACAAGGAGGTTTCATTATCACCGGTTGTTTCCTTGTAGGCATTCATTAAAACGTCAGCTATTTGAAGGTATACCAATACCTTCCTTTGCTGATTCCACATGGGAATTTCTCCACAGCCCAATGAGTGAAAGAAGCCTACATTTAGGTGTTTGGACTCTGCAGGCTTCCCATTTGCATCTGACTGCTTTCCAAGACACCTAGTGCTCTTTGTAGCAGAACATTACTAATATATGGTTATATATCCTGCTCCTGGAAGCACTGGATATGAAGAACAAGATGCTTACCTTGAACTCTAGCATACATCTCTAAATTCTCACACTGTACAAAGGTGCCAGAATTTTCCTGTAGCTTCAATATTTGCCTGTGAAAAGTTACATTCACTCGACTTTATATAGACTTTTCTGAGGAAAAAGTGACTCCATAGTCAAGTATGTAACCAAAATGGAAGCAAGTTCCTATTAGAATTTTAGCGTTAAATTTACTTTTAAACAATATTTTCCAAAAAGAATCTTTCATTTGCAGATTGACTAGCTTGATTCCTTAGTCAGTGGCCCATATAACTGAATACTTTTCATATATTAGACATCTGTTTTCAGAGATAGTCATTCTGAATTAAACCCAAACTGATTTTCATTCTTTATGACTTTTTAAAAAATGTGTACACAAACTTTTGCGTTTGGTTTTATCCTACATTAAATAAATGTTTAAAGTCATCCATTATGTGCCAGAACTTTCTCTAATGCAAAGATAAACACTACATTTGTTTTTGGCAAACAGTTAAAAAAATTAATAAAGTAGAAATAAAAGCCTTGCAAAGGGTACAGCACCCTGAACCTTGTGAGGAATGGATTGCCCAGAACTGATTAATTATCTACTCAGATATCTCACAAGTTATTCTCAAACTGAGTGTTTTTTGACAAGCAGCGCACACTTCTTCATCTGTCATTCCAAGGCCACAATGATGAGATGTACTAGTCTTAGTGTGCCTTCCTTCTCTCTTTTAGTTTCCCTTTATTGAAAAGGCAAGGTGATTGAGTGAGATCCACCCCGGGATATTTGGGCATCTACCAGGTGGCTCTAATGGCAGGCTGCAATTTTTTTTTTAAATCAGTGGAAAAGCACAGGAAATGATGCTAACCTCTGCTGCCGCCAGTTCTGATGATATTTGCTCATATCACCAGTCCCTCAAAGAATGGTCCATACCAGTCATCAAAGACCAATTGTCAGAACCTCCATTCAGAATCCCTGTGTAGTTGCCCGGTGCCTCCTGCCCTACAGAATACACTCTGATTTCTACCTATTTCATGTGACTTAGAGTTTAATTGCTCTCACAACTTAGAAATCCAACTTAATTATTTTCAGTTTCAACCACTTCTTTCTCTCCAATATTTTTTTGCAGGGTTCTCTCTCATAGAATCTATTGCTGAATCTCATAGTCTTTTATTTTCATTTCCCTCTTGTTTATTTCTTTCCTCCTATAAACAAGGAGTTAAACAGAACTTCTCACTTATTAATTCTTCATATATATTAATTCCTCATTTATTATATATTAAAATATATCTATTTTTTAATCTCCAAAAAAATCTTTAGCAATCTTTAGCCTATCTTCCTATTGAGCAATTAATAATTAAAAAGTTTTCAAGATAACAACTAACTTTTCTTTTAAATATTAGACATAATAAGATTCTTCCCTTTTGGATTTAGGAGACAGGATTCATCATTCTGATGTAGAGAGAACAGGAGATTTGGAACCATTTAAATCTGAGTTTGAATTCTGTCCTACTCACTGCCATTTGGTAGGCATACGATTCAGGGTCTTCAGTTTCTCATCTGTAAAATAGAGATACTAATAGCTACTTCAAAGACAAGTATGTATTGAATTTTAAAATTATGAAAAGCATTTGAGTGTGATAGTGAACTCTCAATTAAATACAGTACTTATCTTCACCTTTTTTTACTACTGTATTTTTTTCAGAAGAAAATACCAGGTAAATCCCACACAGCTTGAGGTCATACTGGAAGAGATCCCAGTATATTAGAACCACACACTTGTGCACCTACACAGGCCATCTTTACCTGAGCATAAGGAGAGGGGTGAGCACACCATGAATGACACAGAGATTGACCTTGGCTTCTCTGCCTATAGGACACCCAGCAGGCCTACTCCAGCCTGACACTACTGGAAAATGAGATCGCTTCACAGAAGACTTAAAAGGGACCCAGGGAGAGGAAACACAACCTTCGTTCCCTCGAGAAAACCCCAAAGTAACTGTAAGAATTTTAATTCCAGAGTTATAACAAAACAGAACACCTGGATCAATTCACAAAGTCCATTTGCTTATAAATTTCTGCTAAAGAGGTCAGTCCAGTTATAGACAATATATATGATTGAAGTGGAAATGTCTGTGTGTTATTTATTTATTTATTCAGCAAATGTAACCTTTATAGAGGACTTATTTCAGTGTCAGCCACTGCCAAAGTATAACAGTGAGTAAAAATAAACATGGTCCCTTCTGTCACTGAGTTTATGGTTTACTAGAGAGAAAGACAGTCAAATAATCCCACAAATAAAGGCAAATTTACAATACTAATAAGAACATAGATGAGAGGCACATGGTATACTATGAAGCTTGTAGTGAGGAGTTTTTTTTTAACTAATTGGGGAACAGATGAAGAGTGGGTGGTCAGAAAGACTTCTCTGAGAATTTTAGGTCGAAAAAGAGCTGCCTTTACAAAGAAGGGAGGAATAAGCAGAGGTAAGGCCCAATGGCAGAAGGGGCAGGGTAAGTGCCAGAATTCATCTGGAAAGCCAAGTTTTTCAGGTCGTCATAGGCCATTTGTGCATCAGAGGCACAACATTACAGGGAGGTGGGTGAAGGTGTTGATTCTAAAGCCTGGGATCTGGGTTCAAATCTTATCCTACTTCTTTCTAACTGTGGGACATTGGATCTATTATTCAACGTTTTTGAATCTCTGTATATTCAACTTTATAATGGGGTTGATTATAGTACCCATCTCAAGGAACTTTCATGCAGATTAAATGAATTGATAAATGTCTTTAGGACAATGTCTATGTGTTAGCCATTATTATTATTTTATCATTTGTTTTATGAGCAATGGAAATCCACTTGTTTTGTGGTTGCCTGGTGGAAGGCAAGATCAGTCTCCCACCTCAAATTGATTTGAATGTCAAGACAAATGATGCCACACATGTACCAACTAAGGGAGTATGAAAACCTTGATTAAATACATAATGAGGTTTTCTGGGGATAGCAGGGAAGCACTCCAAAATGACTTGAGTGAAAGAAGAAATGACTGACTTTGGTTTTAATCATGGTTATAGAGGGTTTCTCACCCACTAGACCAGGATTGTGTGGTTTGAACTTCAGCGTTAAGGGAAGACGTGCTCTGGCTTTCTTATCAACTCGCCCAGATGTGGGGAGGAAAGGTAGGATTTGAAAGCTGTCAGTCCAACATCAAAAGTGGAGTCAGGCTCTGTTTCACCACCAAAGTATTTTAAGAAAGGAGATGATTTGCTCATGACCATCAATCTGCATGCAAGCATTTTTCCCATCTTATTAATGTTACTTATCTTTCATCCTTTCTTCAAAAAGATGGATTTTTAGTTCCCAGACAACAGAGGGGTGCTGTTGGTTTGTCAAAACATTGTATCAACTGGATTGTGGGTGTGTTTATCCACATTTAGTTCCGGGACATTTTATTTGATTAAAGAGAGTTAGAGGAGCACCATATACCCTGTTAGAGATAAGGTTTCTAATAGATCTTTACAATATGCCTAATATTGACTGAAGTTACTCTCTGGTATTTTTTAATTCTTTGATCATTTTTACATTTGTATTTGATCATTTTTCAGAATGCCTCAAAATAATCAGTACGGCTTAAGCAACAATGGTGTAATTTTTATATTTTTAGTTAATGTTCTCTATAAGCTTAAATTAGGCTAAATTTATTAAACTCAGCAGAGGAGAGGGCATAAGATGAATGTTTCACATATCTCTTTAGCTCAGCTATTATGGGATCATCTTGTGTCTTTTTTCTATGGTAGAATGGGTTATGCTGGCCTGTAAAACAAACTAAGCAAATTGTTGTTTTCTCTACTATACTTTTACTTGAACATTGGATTAACTCACTCCAAGCAATGAATCTTTTCTTTGACCCAACCCAAATGTTTGATTACAATTCTGGATAGCATATGCCGTGAATGAATCAAGGCTCATTTTAACTTTTAATTTATGTGTTGAACCAAATTCCTTATCTCACCTTGCTCTAAATCTTTTCTTCTTCTGATTTCCTCAATAAACAATGTTTCACTCACCAAACTCACAGTCAATTAGATGTGGAAAATCGGTCAATCTCTCACTTTCCCCTTTCTGTTCAAACTATTGCCAAATCTCATCAAGTGATTTTTTTATGTTTAATTTACATTTTTAATCAAAGTAATGTATGCACATGGTTAAAAATCAAATGGCTATAGGAGAATTTGTAAAAAAAAAAAAAAATACCACAGCCCCTTGCCTTATTTGGGGCTTGCTTTTGCTTCCCTTCCCTCCCTCCCCCCCACCTCCCTTCCTTTCTTTTTGTTTAATCATTGATAACATTTATAACTCTAACAATATCCTTGTGCCATTATTTCTTAATTTTTCAACTTTATATTTTGTCTGTTGACCTCCTTGGATGATATCTGAGGTTGTATCACTCGTACTGTCCCCTTCTCCCTCTCTTTCCCCAACCTAGTTACAATACTAGCTTTGGTGCCTTCACTGATTGACTCTTGAACCTCAATTACCCTGCTTAGACCTCCACCTTGGTTTCATCAAACATTGCCAGTAGTACTTGACCCTCATATTAAGAGATAAGAACATTAGTACTCATACCATTCCTATCCCCTCTTTCCCCTTCTGCAGCCTCATCTCTGCTAGCAATGTCATTATTTTGATTTTGTGAAAGTGAATAATGTTGACATTCTCTTCTTTTGTAACAGATGATTTTTCATAATTTATCAGTTAATTATAAAATGGAAACAAATTAACACCATTCACATTGTTATGACTTCATAGATATTGTATACTTGCAGAGCAAAATTCCGTCTGTTCTTCTCTTGCACCATTTGCCATGTTTTTTCTTTCTGTCTCTTTCCTAACAACTCTATTGTGCCTCTTTTGCAGCACCTGTTGCACTATCGGTGCAATAGTCTCCAATTAGTCATGATCTCCAGTCTTTTCCTGTTCAATCTGAACTCACAGTGATGCAAGATGAATCTTCCTAAATCATAATTCCATTTAGAGCATGGATATTTTCAAAATACTTCAGTGTTTGCCTGAAATCTCTTTCAAAATGGGTAGCTTGACTTTCAAACTCTTACAAATTGTGTCTCTATGCTCAGGCTTCCATTTCTGTATTCCTCCACTGTTCCTTGTAAACGTCTTGTCCCATTCAGCTTTTATAATTTTGTTCATATTGCAACCTTATGCTGGATATCTGCTTCCATCCTATACAGGGTAGAAGTCTACTTATAGGCTCAGAACAAATGTCTTCTTCATTTCCAAGGTCATTTGACATGGTAATCTTCTTGTAGCACAAACCTTGTCTTGCACACCTTTACTTTTGTATTTTTTTTTGGTACCCTATGTACAGTGTGTCTATGTAGACTTGTATTTTTTTAATTCCCACAATATTCAGCATACTAGGCATTAATCATACTCACATAGCTAAAAAATTATTTAATTAAATAGACTTTTAAATTTTCTGCAATGATAAGAACATTGCATTGCCCAGTTTTTTTGAATGCCTTTATATTTTGATAGATTCCATGGCAAAGAGGTACTATCTATAGATCTAAAAGATAATATGGCTGATGAAAAATTTTTATCATTAAAATGTGATTAATTTAATTATATCTTTGTCCTGCTATTGATTTTAGAAAGATGTAGTAATTCAGAATATATGCACTACAATTGCTGCTTCCCTGTTCAATGTTTATACATGGATGGCTAGTAAATAGCTTCAAAAGCCAGCATTTTGGTACTTTATTTTCCTTTCAGTGTCTTGGTGTCTCAGATTAAGGCTGTCTAAGATTTCATTTTATTCATAGATATAAGCATAATGACCCTCTCTGCTCTCAGAAATATGCTCTCTACCTGTGACAGTTCATCTGTGAGTGGATATCACTAGCATGAACCAGTTGGATCTACACAGCCCCAGCTCTTTTTGTAGAAAAATGGGATCCTGAACCATTTCTGCCATGAGCTTTCCTTTCTTTCTTTTGTATAAATGCAGGCAACTTTGCAAACCCGTATAAATCCTGGGAAACTTATTTTCAGAAAGTATTCTTCCGTAGAATTTTATTCTTTTCCAGATACATGTTTTTATTTCACCTTCCTAAGAACCTACAAACATAACATAAGTGGGATATTATTTATAACTATTGTATAAAACCAGAAGTTGGTCAAGACAATAACTGATTTACCAGCATTTTCATGGGTAGATAGTAAAAATAAAACCCAGAATTCCTGGCAACTAATAGTTCTTTTTCATGATGCTGTGGAATCTACCATTTTATATCTCCTCAGATTCACATCAGGCTACCACGTTTAATTTAACAATGAAAAACAATTCTACAATGCTAAGAAGAAAATTATTCAGTTTAGTGTCTGTGTGTATCATCTATCTGTCATAGAGAAGACATGTTTCAGTTTTTTTGACTCTTCACTTTTATATGTATAGTACTCTCCTCTACAACATATATTCTTATATGGAATATTGTACACTTGCAGACCAAAATACTGAACTGTAGAGACTATTGTGGTACTTTGACAGCAAATTCCTTTTTGATACATGACTAACTCTGATTTCCACAGATTTCTAGTTGTACCTCTGACTCACTACATATCTTGATCAGGTTACTTTGGAGTCATTTTCCTCCTCTGTAAAATGGGGATAACAATATTTACTTACATTACGTGACTGTGCAGATTCAATGAGTTAATATAAAGTATTTTGGTAGAGACAAGTGTTGCTTAAGATTTTCCCATTTGTATTCATCAGGGTTCTACAGAAAAACAGGACAGATATGTCTATATTTTTTTATTTATATAGATACAGATATAGATGTAATTTTAGAGGCAAATATGAATAGATGTAAAGAAAGAGATTTACCAAGAGGGATTGCTCATGTGATTGTGGAGCTTGAGAAGTCCCACAATCTGCTGTCTGCAAGCTGGAGACCCAGGAAAGCTGGGCCCAAGCCCAAAGGTCTAAGAATCAGGAATGCTGACTGTGAGGACAGGAAGAGATAGATATCACAGATCAAGCACAGAACAAATTAACCCTTACTTCTCCTCTTTGTCCAATTGGGACCTTGAACAGACTGGATGATGCTCGCTCACGTTGGTGATAGTGATTTTCTTATTCTTACTTTTAACTGGTTCAAATGCTAATCTCAGCAGTGCTCGGTGGCTCAGCCTGTAATCCCATGCTTTGGAAGGCTGAGGTGAGTGGATTGCCTGAGCCTGCGGGTTCGAGACTCACCTGGGCAACTTGGTGAGACCTCATCTCTACAATAAATCAAAAAATTTGCCGGGCGTGGTAGCGCACGCCTGTAGTTCCAGCTACTTGGAAGACTGAGGCGGAAGGATCGCTGGAGCCCAGCAGGTCGAGGCTGTGGTGGCCGGGAGCGGCCACTGCACTTCAGTCTGGGTGACAGAGTGAGACTCCAACTCAAACAAACAAACAAAAACAAATGCTAATCTCTCCTTGAAACACCCTCACAGACACATCCAGAAGTCATTTTTTATCACCTATCTGGGCTTCCAGTCAAGTTGACACATAATATGAATTAACACAAAGTGATTATGATTATGATGATTTTTATCTGAAAGTTCAGGAGAAAGTAAGAATAGACAACTGTCATGATAAAGATAGCAGCATAGCAAAAATGGTTGTGTTTTTTATGTTAATTCATTCATCTGACCATGGCGATTATCATTTTAGTTTCTCTGCTTATTATCAATAGTACCATCTTAAATGTCATGTTATAGTTCTGGCATGTTGTCATAGATTGAACCCATGTAGTTTCATGGCCACCAGCCTCAAGGAGCTGAGAGTGAAGTGTCTTCGCAGTCATTTACATACATAACTAGGGAGTTTAAACAGCCAGCTCTCATCTGTGCCCTCTTTCTGCCACCAGCTACTCATGTGCCTTCTTTCATTCCCATTTTTGATTTCTGCCTCTCAGGTCTTCCCACCTCCTTATTCTCTGATCACAAGCTGATTTTTCTGAAACAATCAAGCCCTGGGCCTGTGCCCATGTCGTCAGGGGCAGAAGTTGAGAGATGCAGCAGAGATGATGGAAGAGGAGAAAGTTGTTATTCCTCCCATAGGTTTTTACATATTAATGATCTCTTTCCTGGGGAAGAAATGCTAACCTGTTAGAATTTCCATCTTAAAATTCATAATGAAGAAAAATTATCTATCCCAGAGAGAGTGTTTAGAGCACACCAAACTGGAGCTATGGTTAGG
Organism: Carlito syrichta; assembly: GCF_000164805.1. Classification (NCBI taxonomy): domain Eukaryota; kingdom Metazoa; phylum Chordata; class Mammalia; order Primates; family Tarsiidae; genus Carlito; species Carlito syrichta. The sequence continues at coordinate 47,913 of NW_007249811.1, read as the reverse complement.
ATTTATAAGTACTCAAAAAACTCTTAAGCTGTCAAAGACCTGGTTACCTTGTTTTACCTTAAGGAAGGAAAATAATGGAAAAAAAAAGCCTACCATCATGAAAAAGAAGACATATGATTTCATTTTTGCCCCTTGAGGTCACTTTTGCACTTCTGAGTAATGAAAAGAAGAATTATTTTTTAACTAATTTCTTCTCGGTCTGCACCATTGAAGTCAGCTTTCTATAGTGCCATTCCATAGAGTTGAGAGGGAAGTGTCTTCTCAGTCATTTACACACATCACTGGGGAGTTTAAGCAGTCAGAGCACAATGGTACCAGGTAGTTGGATCTACTTCCTTCTTGGGTCCTGTCAGTTCTGGGACAAGCTTCAGGAGAAGGCCAGGCAAGCCATGTTTGTACTTAGGCATAGAGGAGCTTGGCTCCCTCTCACAGAGCATTAAACAAAAGATTAAAATAACTCTTGCTTAGCTTTTAAGCTTCTTGTTGCTCTAGAAAGAGAAGATTCCTTGAAAATTCACCTGTAAGTGACAGTCTTGTTCAGATTTTATCCCAAGGCTTTTTACTCTTCGTACAGTTGTGGTAGGTAGAGTTCTAAGATGGCCCTCAAGAGTTTCTGCCCCTGGTGTCTACACACCCCTTCTCAGTTATCCAGTCAAACACTACTCTAGATCTTCTGTCAAGAGATTTTGTAGACATAATTCAGGTCTCAAATTACTTGCTGTCTCTCTTTCTCTTTTTTTTCAGAGACAGGGTCACTCTGTAACCACAGTGGTATGATTATAGCTCACTGCAGTCACCACATAATTTTTATTTTTTGTAGAGATGGGGTCTTGCTGTGTTGTCCAAGCTGTTCTCAAACTCCTGGCCTCAAGTGATCCTCCTGCCTCAGCCTCCCAAAGTTCTGGGATTTCAGGTATGAGCCACCACACACAGCCATATATTACTTGCTTTTAAGAAAGGGAGATTATCCTGAGTGGGCCCAACCTAATCAGGTGAGATCCTGAAAGGGACGGGACTTTTCCTAAAAAAAGAGATTTAAAGTGTGAGAGGGATTTGGTGCAAAGAAGATTCTTTGTTTTTGGATTTGAAGATGAAAGGGTCACATGAAAAGAAATAGGGGCAGCCTCTAGGAGCCAAGTTTGGCCTCTGGTGGAAAGCCAGCAAAGAAACAGAGACCTCCATCCTACAGCCACAAGGAACTGAATTCTTCAACAATGACATGAGTTTGGAAGAGGATTGTAAGCCCCAGAGGAGAAAGGCTCATGCCTTAATTTAAGCTTTGTGAGACTCAGAGCAGAAAATCAAGTCATACCATGCTCAGACTTCAACAGACAGAAACAATAAGTATATAAATAGGTGTCAAAAGTGCTAACTTTGTGGTCATTTGTTATTTAGCAATCCAAAAACGAATACTATGAGTGCAGCACAGCATGGAATATTGTCATTAAATCACCTTTCAGTACAATCTGGGATGTATGTTTGTTTGTTCTATCACAGACTAAAGGACTAAGCTCCCTCTCTCTCCTCCTGAAATAATCCCACTAGGTAAGTGACTAGAGAAGTGACTAGTCCAGACCTGATGAATAAGAAGGGAGAAATCTTTATCTTCTCTTATTCTTTCTGGCCTTATAGGACATGAATAGAAGAGTACACACTGTGAACTCAAATGTTCTTTAGAGAGTGCAAGGCAATGTTTTTAGGTATTTCAGGTAACTTTCTTAGTGTTTTGTGTGTATAAGTCCTTACAGCCTCATCTGAAAACTCCCTTAATGTGTTCATAGTTGAGTAAGTCCATGTCTGAGAATGCTGTGTAGGAAATGGAAAGGTTGCCCTCTGCTTGTTTCCCAGATTTTCTGGGGAGTAGCTTATTTTGGCTTTTTGACAAGTTCCCAGATGCTTTTCACAGTCTACATGTTTAAATCTTCCCCTTTCTCTGTAAATAATCCTTGTCAATAGAGTGTATTTTTTATAGGTTACTGAATCACCGCTGCTAAACTCAAGGTATTAATGAAGAAGTCAGAGCTGTCCCTGTAGGGCTGTAAGGAAGAGCTTAGAGTGTCTGGTGAGAGCCCGGCCACTTCGCTGCAGCAATCATTGAACACAGTTTATTGGATCGAGTCCCATTATCCAGGTCGAGTCCTGACACTTGTCAGGCTCCCCTGTTTACTCTATGTGAACACAGGGAAGTCTTGAAGTCACATTTTGAGTGTGAGTTGGTTATACCGATATAGGAAACGTACACTCGACTCTTGTTAAGGGAAAGGCAAGAGGCATTCTCCATATTACTGAAGACATATGATGCTTATGTAATCAATTTACTTTAGACTGAAGTCCAAACAGTCAAGGATAATTAACATCTTGCATATGATGCTCAACTCCTCTGTCTCACATTGCTACTTGAGTAACTATACTTCATTATACATAGGTACCGGTCATTTAAAACCTTTAACGCTGTTTGAGTTGGCGTCTTAGAGTAGGTGATTTATGCATAAGAATAGTGCATTTTGAGGTGTATTGTTTTAAGAAAAGAGAGTCCTGTAGGCTTCTCTAAGATTATACAAACTGGAGACAGCTAAAACAAGGCCCCTCCTCTCACTGGTGAGCCAAATAAGCACTGGGGCTGAGCAATTAGTGCAACACAAAGGCAGTCATGACCGTATCAGAGCAAACCTCCATTGTTTCATTGCACCCTGCAGGCTTGACAAGCTTTCTCAAGGGTTGCAGCAACTGTGATTTGGAAAGTAAACAATTTATATGTCACATGACTGGATCCTTCCTTTAGGCATCCAGATGCCTACCATGTTCTCCAGATCTCAACCTCAGCCTCCAGGCTGCTGAGACTCCTGGGACTGGTCCTTGTGTGTGTCAGGAATAAGGTAGGGAATAAGAATAGACATCTTGGTATTTTACCAAAGCACTGTATTTTCAGAGCTGAGACCTAAAGGACATGGGTGGGAGGGAACGTGATGGAGGCTACTGGAGGTGACAGTAGGAGGAAAGTCCTAGCCATTGGTTTTAGATTTGAAGTAGTCCAGGAGAATTTGATCTGGAAAATATAAGAAGGAGACTCAGACTGCCTCCTTGTGTTCTGGAGACTTCTGTCTCCTGAATAAGATAGTGAGATGCGACTCTCCAACTTGGACAGGTCCCAGAAAGCCACCCACAGCAGTGCTAGTGCCCTGTACATGGACACAGGTACTTTTCTGTGCCTAAAGGTACTTTTTTCTTGGGCTACCTACTTGAGATCCAAGCATTTGTATCCGTCCTTATATGTCATATACATAAAGGCATATAGCAACATAACCCTCGAGAACAAAACAATATAGTGAAGTAAGATTTATCTTCTGCCTGTTATCAAGGAGAATTCCCTTAAACAAGTGAACAAACAACTTAGGCAGAAGAACATATCCAAATATTAAAAATAAAATCCTGATTCTTCCTTGTAGGAATCCTGCTCAACCACAAATTTATCATACTTATTTCAGTTGGAACAAACATGTATACTTAATTCTCTTATATCTTCAGTGATCTAGTTTTATATTGGCTAGTCAAGATTAGAAACAAAAAAGCCTTTGGAGCATGCTTTCTGGAGACATAATGTATCTCTTGAGTGATGACCATAGGAATATACTGGATCCATGCAGTTATCTGATTGATGGGCTGCCACTCATGCATCATGATCTTGAGAAAGTTGGACAATCATTTTCTAGATTGGTGCTGGTCATTGAATAGGATGCTGGGAGTATTTCAGGCCGTTACACAGTGCGGGAGGATGTGTGTCTATGGGTGACATTTCATGAAAATTTGTTCAAGCATGGAAGTAAGTGACTTCAGAGGTTTGTTTTTAAGTTTAGCCTGTCTCTGGGAGAAATGTGCTATATTTCCACAGCAGTGTCTATTTCATTTGGCATCACATTTTAAATAACAATTGAAAAAATTTAAAATTCATATTTGAAATTATTTTCTATAATAGCTGTTTAGCAATTCATATTCATATTTAATTTTTAAGCAGCTCTACATTTTATATTTCTTCATTTTTTATTTCTTTTCCAATAAACTTATAACAAGAGGCTTATAATAATTTGCTGAAAAGAGAAAATACTTCAAAATTGCTTTACCTTTATTAATTAAATCCAAAATATACACTAACTTATTGCATCCAATGAGATTTACTCCAGTTAATTCCTTGTCAGGAGACAGCTTGGGTTATGACAAGGCTTTAGTAGGTGCCTTGTTTGTGCTGTATTTTAGCTGAGCCAGACGTATATGGCACTGACCCAGACTGTATAGCTGAATAGTTAATTCCACATATTTGTGAGTCAGAACTATTTCTGTGGAATGCTGCTTGCATTATTTTCTGGCTCGGCGATCTTTGTGATTTTCTCTAAGCCTCAGCTTCTTCATCTATAACACGGGCATTCTATTTCATAATGTCCTTGTTGTGAGGATGACAGGAGATAATGTCTGTGAAGTCCTTAGCAGGATACCCAGCACATTGTAAGTCCTCAAAAATGGCCACTATTAATAGTAGTAGCGTCACCATTACTAGCTTCTGCCAGAGGCATGCAGTCATTCTCTTAAAGTCTATAGATAGAATAACTTTTTGTCTCATGCCCTGTATCTGTCCCTGCTGGAGTCTGCATGATCATGACATGCATGGAATAATTTGTCCACTTCTTCACCAGTACTTCAAAAGTTATTTAAACTCTCTTAACCAGAGAGGTGAGGAAATGGCAAGGTGGGTTGAGTTGCCTTCCAGCAATTTGGGTGCTTCCTAACAATACTGCAAGCGAAGGCAAAGAGGGATGAAAAAGCGTGGAGGTCGGTCCAAAGACCAGACTCAATTTCTAGTGCCTCCTTTCCTCCTCCCTTACTGCTCCTTTCAAATCCTTGTTTCAAGAGGTCTTTGGCACAGTCCTATATCAGACAGTTAAGTAATGGTTGTTGGCCCACAGTCATGACCAGACTGCATTGCAGCTGCAGCTACCAAATTCCCATCTTCAATTCCCTACCAGCTACAACCTCTCTGGGACCAGAAAACCAAGCAGTCTTTGTCAAACCTTGTTCTGCAGAAAGAAAGCTCTGGTCAAATAAGTGTGGGAGATAATGTATATGCTATCACTCTCTAAAAAAATAAAAATGCACATAAGCATTCTAAAGGCTCTAGACCTGTACTAAAGGATCTTGATTAGACAAGTACTTCATCAAACGTATTTGACCAAAGAATCACCAACTCATTCCCAGAACACTTGAACAGAATATCCCATTCTTTGTGAGACTCTGGAATAGTGTTTTGGTCTGCCATTGTGGGAAACATCACTCTGTGTTGACCATTTTACTTTCTTGCCTGAAAAAAGAGGCCTTGGTTAGCCAAACATGGAAATTTTAGGTGACATAACCTATTAGTCAAAATTTTTCTACTCAACTATATGGATTCTCTTTGTGAGCAAAGCCTACACATATATTACTGATATTACATTGCTTTTTAATTGGGCTAATTTCATAGATTTATCCTCCATTTCTGCCAAGATTCACTTACTGCTGGGTCAGGAAAAGAACAGGCATAGCACACACTGCAGCTATGAGTAGTTTCCATACATGCTAATGGATGTTTACATTTGTTGCATACAGTTATGAACATTGTAATTAAACATAAACAGAAGCAATTCTGATCACAGCTCTGACTACAATTTGCATTCAAAAATTATGAAGTAAAATGTAATGATATATTTCTACCAAAACAAAACAAAGAGACAAATAAACAAGCTGTCTTCACAAATAGATATGTTGGGCCTTCTTCTTGAAAAAAATATCTGATCAAATGAAAGTTGCAGTCTCTCCTCTATAGCAGTGATTGGCATGTTGGACTCAGTTAACTGTCATGGAAGGATATTATGGAAGAAATACAGAAAATTAGGTTGCTTCATGGATATTTAGTTTTACTCTGCTGAGGCTCTACAAATGAGATGATTACCCATAATGTTGTAATTTTAGCTTCGTAAATGTTATAATTGAACAACTGTAATCTTTTTTTCTTATCTTTCTCTTTGTACACATATGTGCTATGCATCATCTTTGCATCGAATCTGTCTTCTAAATTAGAAAAGCTTCTGAAAATTTTCAAGAGTTCTTTTCATTTTAATTGGTATTTTTGAAAGTCAGAATCAGGCACTTTGGTAAAAGAATATTTTTGTCTGTGTGTAAAAACATTGGTATGTTTTTAAGGCAATGATGCTTACCAGTTAGTTTATAGGTCTCAGATAAGTTTTGTTAAATTATTCTTTCAAATCCCTTTAAGTACTAAAGAAATAACTAATTAATACATTAGCATCTGGAGAGCAAGACCATAACTTTTATAACTCATTTCCAGTGCATTTTAAAGTTAAAAAGTTTGAATCAATTCTGAGTTGAACTCAGATAGAATTCTTAGATGTTAATGTACTGGTCCTTAAGCTATATCTCATCATCTCAGCTTCTTGGTCTGCAAAATAGAAGACCACGATTCCTTTTTTGTCATATTTTATGAGAATGTGTAAGCAATTAGTCAAGTAGTATTTAATGCAGTTTGGATTTATAGAAGAAAATACAAGTTTATTTGGATTAAGTAATAGATTCTTTTCCTTCCTAGAAAGTGAACAATGAATAATACTATTAGAATTTGGCATTAGATAGTAAGGATCAGTGATCATGATAACACTGGGCTAAGTTTCTGGAGAGCATTAGGAATGGAATGTTTTAAAGCTCTCATTGACATGCATGCAGATAGTTTATAGTTGCTCTCAGCTCTCCTGTGCTCTGTCTTCAGGGGGTGCTGGGATCACCTCCGTCCTGACCAGCGGTCAAAGCATTGTGTCTGAGTGGTTTCCTGTCAACACTTTGGCAGTTCTGATAACATCAATACTATAAAAACCCTAAAATCATCAGTATAAATTGCTTTATTCATAAATGAAAGACTTAGATCACTTATTACTTTCCATATAATAAAAAATTGTCATAACTATAACAAATAATAGTGATAATAGTTATAGATATGGATATTAAAGGGAAGATGTCTTATGTATTCAGATATAAATAATAATAATAATAACAATAACACACAACCCTGAGGCCTTAAGGCTAAAAGATTATTGTTATAATAACACTACAAAAACTGATTTTGAAAAACAGTTTTTGGAAATAAAAATAAACACAGAATAAAATGATTCTGTGAAAGAACACTGTTTGAAATAATATGTTCATTTCCTCTCTATAGTTCTATTTGAAAAATGTGCAACTTTCTGAAGCAGAATGACAGCAAATAATACAGAAGAATGATCCGGCTGTGTTACATATTTGGGTGTGAAAGTGAACTCCTTTGAAGTCATAAATACACTCTGGAGTTTTAGTTAAAGTTTAGATTTCCTAAAAGTTCTGCTACAACTAGACTTTTAAAGCCATCCAAAACAAAATCTGTAATTTATTTTCCTATTACCTTTTTATGAGGTCTTAGAGCCACCATAACTTCTTTTGTGCTTTGAGATTTACAGGTTAGGTCCTGTAAAAGGGCACTTGTGTGACCCTTTAGACCAGTGCTGTATATCTTGCCTTTCCATTTCTAGCCCACCAAAATTAATGAAGGCATCTTTACGTGACGATGTCCTTATAATGCTCAAATGACCAGAGTACAAGAGGTTAAATAATTTTACTGCCACTGTTCCCGAATTCCGACACTATAATCAAGTGAATTGACATAGAAGATAGTGTCGGCAAAGCTCACAGTCCCTTGTGCCAGATTTCAAATGGGAACTAAAATATTGATAGAATTCCACTTGGGATATTATCAACAGTGTGGTTTCTTTACTTTGAATTTTATTCGTGTTTGTGGTATTATTCAAAAATCGAATGCACCACACTGCTGCTGTCACTCAGAATGCCCTTGTTGTTTGACTAAGGGAGACTCAGCTTCAGGGCACTGTGCTATTCAGCAGAACATGGTGCCAGGAAGGGCAGCTTTGCCTGCCTGGGAGAAATATCCTCTTTTATAAATAGTCCTACGTCACCAGTGCCTTTTAGACTTCTTAAAGCATTTTTAGCTAAAAATACACCACCATTCACAACAGAAATTTTGTTCTATCCCCATCTTTTATTTTTTCTTTCTAATTTGCTACATAATAGAAACAGCATTTTATGCTCCAACATTCTTTTCTTTTAATATCCTATATTATATAGCGGCTGTTTTCTTTTTTTCGCTTAAAGAGTCTTTTAAACTACAGTAACAATATTTGGACTTCAACATAAAATATCACCCTATTTCAAGATAATAATAACTCTAAGATTAATTGTATAAATATATATATGTATACACATATTTTTTTAAAAAGAGAAAAGCAAGAAACCCCAACCAAGCTACCCCAAACCATCCAGTTTCGGCCAAGCTGCCAAATCCTATTACAGATTCAATCCTATTAAAACGTTCCCAGGTTTAAGCCTGCTTTGGAGTTTTTCATAGGAGTGCATGACCCCTACCCAAACCCCTACATGTGTGGTCAGGGACCTCAGGATAATCGTAAACTGCCTGGACTCCCATTAATCTCGCACAGTCAGATATTAGTGCTTGTAAATCAGCACCTAAACAAGAACAATAGTTAAAGCCATCAATAGCCTTTTAATGAGGCAGATCAAAAACAAATGAAAGCAGCAGGACACTCGGATTTGCCAAGGAGGAGAAGGAGAAGGCCATAAGCTTTGTCTGATTTCTTATATATTAAAAAAAAAGTAGATGGATTTAGTCCAGGTTCTGTCTTCTAACTACTGCATCTACTGTTTAAAAAATGTATAAAACAAGATTATTTCCAGGAATTTTCTTTGTTCCGGGCATAACAGCTGTCACTTTCTTTTCTTTCTCTCCCTTCGCCTTTATAGTTCCACACAAACATATATCGACATATGTACATTAATGTACACATGTTTAAAAGAGGAGGCCATTGCAAATAATAACTGCTTGTAGACACATTAGGCAATGATCAGTTACACTTTGTCAAGAATTTTAATTACTTATCTGCATCCTTGCAGGCATTTTTATGTGCTTTTGAAATTCCCACAGATGTTTTTGTCCATTAGAAAAGGGGGGGGATATCTTGTTTTGTAATTCCTTGTTTTAAAGAAGGAGAAATATAAAGCAAGATAGGATTTATTATCTAGCACGCATGTGCAGCAGCATTATAATGGTTGCCAAGCAACCTAAAGGAACCATATCATAGTAAAGAGGGGGGCAAATGAATGAACAGATGCATGGGATTAGATATAGGAGGGGAAGAGAAGAGGCTGTCCTGAAATGAGCTCACCTTGGCACATTACTTTTTGATTGCGATTTTCTCTTATTTGGGTATATTTATCTTAAACAGCTCCTTTTGATTTTGTGTGAGATTTTTATTTCTGCTTAACTTTTTAATTTACTGTTTGACTAAAAGTCTCAAAAAGATGAGGTGTGAAATGTTTGTAAAATTCTTGTTCTTTTAGTAACATTCTTTTAGGACAATATTTTAAGAAGCAGAAAGGTACAGAAATAAACCTTCTCATACATTTTCTCTAACATCACTCAGTGCAAACACACACATTCAAAGATGATAATTCTTTGGTGGTGTTATCAAAACATATGTTCACTTCAAATTGGAAGCTTACTAAGCCACTTTCATTGTCATATTAAAACCTTACTATATATATAATATTCTGAATATACATAATTTACATGCACGTGCATATATACATACACAAGATATATACATATTACAAGGAGCCTATAGATAAAAAATAAAACATCTCTGTTTGTTTCCAGATTACAGATGTCTAAAGTGAACACTACACTTCTCTTCAAAGGGAGAAAGACAGATGCATATCGTACCCCTAAAAGAAACCATTGAAGCCGGGCTCGGTGGCTCAGCCTGTAATCCCACGCTTTGGGAGGCTGAGGTGAGTGGATTGCCTGAGCCCGCGGGTTCGAGACCCACCCGGGCAACTTGGCGAGACCTCATCTCTACAATAAATCAAAAAATCAGCCGGGCATGGTAGCACGTGCCTGTAGTTCCGGCTACTTGGAAGGCTGAGGCAGAAGGATCGCCGGAGCCCAGCGGGTCGAGGCTGCGGTGGCCGGGAGCGGCCACTGCATTCTAGTCTCGGCGACAGAGTGAGACTCCAACTCAAAAAAAAAGGAAACTGTTGACTTAATGAGATCTATTTTTACACAATAGCATACAACCAAGTTTGTACATTTGTAGTATGAAAACTTGTAATTCTATGCATTAATAGAAAATATTGCTAGATAATCCAATCATGCAGTGAAGGTAATCCTCAATGTTAAATTCTGGAAGGCAGCCTGGCCTCAGCACATCCTAGAAGCCCAGTTGTTTCAGCCTTCAAATGGGAAAAGGTATAAACGATTTTCAAGTTCCTTTGAATTATTTAACAAACAAGACAAACCATACATTAATAAATGCTTAAAATGTGACTACTAAGTAGAAGACATTCAACTGGGAAATGCCCACCATGATAACTTCCGAAAATGCGAGGTATGAAGTGGTTGGTTTCTCAGAACTAGCCCTTGAAAGAGGATGAAAGGTCTAATAGACTCAGCAGATGTGAGAAGGCGGAATTTTCACCACCTAAGAGCGTCTACTTTCTATCTCACAGTAGCTGCATTCGTGAGGAAGACTGGCTTTGTAGCAAGATGTTGACTGGACCCGATCAGCACTTGGGGAGTTTTCCTTTTGGACTATGTGATGAAATTGTAGCTCAGTAACTTTCCCAAGAAATGGCATGTGGAGTTGCATTTTAATTGTAAATTGACATTAAGCTATTGGGGAATTATACTGTGTCTACTAATATATATTCCACCTCTCTTGCCCTAATGAGATCACCTTCCACTCACTGGCACTGAGGCAAACATTTAGAGCTGAGTGCTCAAAAGAGGCTGGAGTACACATGGTACATAATTCATTACCCTAGGAAACACTATTTCAATGCAACATAATGCAAGGTGCTCTCAAGTATTTCTGAGGCAGAAAGAGTGTACCACAGTCATGGTGAAGTGACTGTTTATATTAACCTGATTCCACTTGTTCTTTACTAGAGCTAACAAGCCCTCTACTGTCTATTGCATCCACTTCTACCTACCAAACTCCACAGATAAGTCCTTGCAGCTAGAGGAAGCTTTTGGTGCACAATCTATGAAGCAATGGAAACCAGTGTGAGTAAAATAGGAAGATCCTGGAAATTCTAAAGAACTTTTCTCTGAACTATCTTATAAGGTCTCAGCAACCTGGGGAATTTGCATTCATTTTAAAATAACAAACTCTATTCTCCACCCCCATTTCCACCCCCCACTCACTCTTGTCAATAACCAAAAGATGGCAGCATTTTACTCATCATTCATGAGTGACACCCGTGGTGCAGCTAGGTTTGCCATCCCACTTTCACAGGCATTGTTATTTCCTCTTGGTACTAAATATGGATTGATAGTGCTGTGGCATTTATTAACAACAGCAACAACAACAACAATGCAATTTCAAAAAAGCTCAGAAGATTAATTATACAAATTATTGTAAAGCATCAGAATTCCTCTCTGATACGGGAAAAAAACACACCAGTATAACTGCAGAACAATCAAGCTTTGCTCGTGATAACAGAACCCAAACACCTTGCCCCCTCCAGCCATTGGGCTTTCCTGGCTGTGGGCCAATGAAAGTAGTAGGGACTCTTGAGCCCCAGGCTGAACCTAATGTGCGGGAAATGAAAAAAGGTTCTAATGAACACATCTGACAAGGTTTCCACCAGCCCAAGCATGCTCCTCATCTCTTCTCAAAGCACACCTTAATAACAAGGGCAAGGTTGGTTGACTAGTTGAAATAGCGCTTGCCAAGTGCCTTTACTCCTGGTATTTGAACATGGAATAGATTCTTATCCATGAGAGCTTAGGAACACTCCTTTCCAAGTTGTCTTACAAAACCTACTCTAGACATTTGTCTCAATCATTTGACTCCCAACAAGACTAAAAGTCTCGTTTTAAAAAAAGAATCTTATTCTGAGAAACAAGAGGGCACAGTTTTGCCACAGTTGTGTGCAAGGGAATTTAGTCCTATTTTTTCTGAATGTTCCTTATAAATAGGGTCAACATTTGAAAGCAATAAGCTTCATCAGCTTCCCGCTCATTCTGTGTAGCTTGCGTATACAGGCTATTATTTTCCTCGCTTGCGTTGTTAGCATGATTGAGATACAGTGATAGACCTCATTCCCTCCTAACTACCAAGATTCCCAACTTTCTTGAAAACAGGCAAAATCCCTTTGTTACAAAATAGAGGTTTATGTTCAAATTTGCTTAAAATGATCCAGGAAAATACAGGCAAAAATAATGTTTAGAAGCCTCTAGTTTTTGAATAAAATACCTCAATTATTTTGGGGGTAATTTTTGCTTTTGGACACAATATTTGTAAGTCTGAGCAAGGGATTTTCTTGTTCCACTTTTGGGTGGCACTAACAGAACTTACTCTCACTCTCGTCTTTTTCTAAGACTCTAGGTCCCTATATTGGTATGTGACAGGAGAAACATGAATTCCATTTAGTACAAGGGAAATCACTAACCAGAGTGATAAATGTTGGTCCTTCATAGAATTCAAACAATAGAGTATGTTTATAGAGATGATCAATGTGTGTACACTGCTTATGTAGTTTTTTTATGTACAGTTAAACATAGGATTGAGGTGGATTTAAATTTAAGAAACCCCAGGAAGAGTTTCAGTAGAGAATTGTAGTTCAGTTTTATAAGTGTCTAGTGTTAAGAATAATACATTTATATTTTATTTTTTGAGTTGGAGTCTCACTCTGTTGCCCAGACTGGAGTGCAGTGGCCGCTCCCGGTCACTGCAGCCTCGATCTGCTGGGCTCCGATGATCCTTCCGCCTCAGCCTTCCAAGTGGCTGGAACTACAGGCGCACGCTACCACACCCGGCTAATTTTTTTATTTATTGTAGAGATGAGGTTTCACCAAGTTGCCCAGGTGGGTCTTGAACCCGTGGGCTCAGGCAATCCACTCATCTCAGCCTCCCAAAGCATGGGATTACAGGCTGAGCCATCGAGCCCGGCTAAGATATTTATTTTTAAATAAATTTGAATTAGAAATATATAGAATTACAAGGAGAGCACAGTATGCAGTTAAAAGTTGGCAAAGTAAAGCATCTGTATAGACATGAGTTTGAATCTTTATTCTTAAACTTTAAGCTGTGTGGCCTCAGGAAGTTACTTGACTTTTCTGTTGCCCAGGTCTCTCATTTGTAAAATGGTGATACAAATAGCTACCTCATAAGATTCTGTTAGAATTTATGAGCTGTCCATATAGCACCCTTCCACCATGCTTACCATAGAGAACATGTTATGATTGTTACCATGTTACTTGTATTACTACTTGCTACTTGTATTAATATTCATAATAATTTATAACTGACTATTCAAAGGCATAATCTTACCAAAAGTCAACAAGTTGTAATCCCGAAAAATCTAGTAGTATGCCATTATACTTTTCTACTTCCTGGAATAGAGTTTAATAAAGCTATTGATTATTTGTTCCTCAACATGACATTTTGACTTCTAAATCACCTCTTTTTGTGTCTCCCTTTTCCCAGACCAAATGACTCTGTCCACTTTTCTGTTTCTGTCAGTGATATCACCATCCACCTTGAATGACTCAGACTTACATTTGTTCATTTATTTATTCACCCCCAAGTTATACGGCTTCCCATGATATACAAAGCACTATTCTGGGTATTGTGGGGGAGGGAAAAAAACACCAGTATTTAGATTTTCTGCCTTAAGACTATATCTTATTAGGAAAGATGTAAACTTAGATAATTGTGACACAAGGCAATCTGAGATAGTGTTGTGTTGTGCTCAGGGGAGCTTTTTCACACTATCCTTTACCCCCATACGCACATACTAGGGTCACTCTCCCTGCTACGTGTTCGCATGCATTCTCAGGTGTGTTTCTATTACTTATATCATCATCCACATTGATCATAGTCTTCCTATCACTTCACACATCCAATTCATCAGGAAGCCTCATAGACTTTCTCCAATTTTACTGTGAATTTGGTCATTTCTTACCATCTTTTCTAAGCCCCCACAAGCTATTTGTCAGGGCTACCACAAGAACCTCATAATTGGTATCTATGATTCCACTCTTGCTTCCTTACAATCCACTCCATCCCCATCAATCCCTTACATTTTTAACTGCAACCCTTTCATATCTACAAATGTGCCAAGCAAGTTCTGGCTTTATGTTCTTTATAATAACTATTCCCTCTGCCTAGAATGCTCTTTCCCCAAGCTTAATATGGCTACCTTCTTGTCCTTCATGTATCAGATCAAACATTACTATCTTTCTTATCCAAATCAGCCCTGCAGTCACTATCTATCACATCACTCTATTGCAGTTATTGGCACAAAATTTACCACTATCTGTTATGTTCTTGCTGATTCATTAAGAATATTTATTGTCTACCCAACAAGAATATAAACTCTTTGAGTATAGATGCCTTGTCTGTCTTGGGTATTGTTATATTCTCAGAACTTAAAATAGTGGCTAGAATATAATTGGTGCTTGATAAATATTTGTTAAAGTAAAAAATTACTGATGGTGATTCTGCATTTGTTTTTAAGATAAAAGTTGAGTCTCCTGAGTTAGGGACCATAGCTCATTCATCTTTGATTCACTGGTGCCTAGCATATAATAGAGGTTCAAAAAAAGGCTAGCTGCTTGAATTGAATAAATCGAGAAATGATTTCTTGCTGGAGTGATTCTGAAAAGCACCATAGAGAAGGCATTTGAGCTGAAACTTGAGTAGATGACAAAAGATGATGGTACTTCATTTCAGGCAGTGGGTGCTGTGTGGGATAAAGTTTGAAACTGAAAAAAATTTAATGATTTTTTAAAGATGATAGTGAGTGCTAATTCAAATAAGCTGGAGTTTGTGTAAGATGATAGCATAGGTTAAGGATGCCAGGGAGGTTGGCAACAGTTAGGACTAATTTCAAAAGTCAAATAAGGAATGTGAAGCACACATATTCTGTAGGCCAAGGACAGCCAGCAGATTCACAACTGTGCTTTAAGGAGGTTAGAAGGCATCTTTATGTGGCATAAATTGGGGAAGGATGGACAAGGGAACTACTTAGAGATAGTATAATAGTTTGAAATGAAGTAACAAAGACAAAATTAGGCCAGTGGTGGAATGCAGAAATAAATACAAAGTTAAGGGAAAAAAAGAAAAACCCTAATAAAACAAAACACACTCTGTAGTCCCAAAAAATGGATGATGGGAAAACAGATTACATATCAAGAAAAATGAAGCCAGAAGAAAACTCAGGTTTATTGTGAGAATGATGAGATCAATTCTAATTTTTCAAGTGCATTTTTAATTTATAACTAAAATTTGTAGCAGTATTATTAAAATTTCAGACAGCTCAAGATGGGACAATAGAGCTTAGAGGATTTGGATAAGTAATGTAGATTTGGAGATTATCTGTATGGTGGTGACACCTGAAAGGAATCTTTCTCAGGGACCCTTGATGCAAAGATAGAACAGACCTTATGAACTGCCCACAGATTTTTAAAATTGCACACTGTTTTCTTTTAAATCATCTTTTAAAATCATAAACTCATTTTGACTTTTACCTTTATTCCCTACATCAGTCAGTCACTGAATCATAACTTTTCTTTTAAATGTATTTCACATCTTTTTCATTCCCTCTGCCCAGGACATTGAAATAGTTTCCTAAGTGGACTTTGCTTTCTACTCTCCCTGATCTAACCTCTGTTTTTAGAAGTTGTCAGGTTTCTTATCTTGACTTATCGTCACAAAGTCTTCTAGAAGTGTGCCACTTATAAGAAGAAGAAGTGATAGGTACACTAGAAAAACATACTCTTACTCTTAGCAATATATAGTAAATGAAGTCACTTTACTCAGGCAAAAAACAACTTTGCAGTCTGCCTGAACAAATAGGGATGAACTTTAGGTTACAGCTTAGAGAAGGATCATCTAAACTAATATATCTGGTCCTGTTTTACCTGTGTGTCCAATACGGTATTCACTAGCTACATGTGGCTACTGGGTATTTGAAAAGTGGCTAATTCAAATTAAGATGTAGTCTAAGTGTAAAATGCATGCCAGATTTCAAGGACTTAGTATGAACAAAGGATGCTATACAAAAGAACAAAACTATGTTGAAATGATAATATTTTAGAAATATTGAGTTAAATGAAACCCATTTCAAAAATTAATTTTACCTGCTATGATGGACTGACTTGTGTACCCTCAAATATCATATACAGAAGTCCTAATTCCCAATATGACTATAATAGGAGATAAGACCTTTAAAGAGGCCATTAAGGTTAAATGAAGTCATTAGAATGGGCCCCAATCCAGTAGAACTGATGTCATAATAGAAAGAGGAAGAGATGCAACGATTACTTGCATGCAGAGAAAAGGCTATGTGAGGACACAGTGAAAGATGGACATCTACAAGCCAAGGAGAGAGGCCTTAGAAGACCCAATCCTGTGGCATCTTGGTCTTAGACTTGCAGCCTTCAGAACAATGAGAAAATAAATTTTTTTGTTTAATCTACTCAGTCTGCATTAATTATTTTGTTATTGCAGTCCTAGCAGGCTAAAACACTATCTTTCAATTTTTAAAAATGTGACTACTGGAAATGTTAAAATTATTTATAAGGTTTACTTTTGTGGCTTGCATAATATTTCTGTTGGACAATGTTCTTCTAAATCCATGGAGGGTGGGTGCAGGGATGGTTTTGTAGGATTCAAGATGATTTTACAGACGACAGATCAATATACAGACAAGCAAGAGAATCATGCTGGGTTTTGGTTGAGGAGAAGAGTGGCAGTCGGAGCTACCATTTCTGGGACTAATTCTCTATAATCCAGGGGGCACCAGTGAACTTGTTTCGAATCTTTTTAGCAGGGCTTTTATGTTCAAAGACATTAGTAATACTTTTTCAGACTGCCTACCTATGGACTATTGAGGAATTTATTTGGATAAAACATAGCTTGTCTTGGGTCAGATTTAGTGAGAGTTTTTAAAAAGTGTGGAGGCATGAACAGAGACAGATGAGCTTGAAACATGATCCTGTCTGCTGTGAGTAAGGTGACAAAAACATGACTAGAGATGTACCAAACTGGGAACTTTTGGGTATCTGGAGCAACTGAGAAAGGCTCTGGAAGGGCCATGGAAGAAGAATCAAAAGACAAATTGGCTTAGTTCATATCTCATAGGCTGTTAGAAAAATTAAATGTGTTACTATTAGTATAAGACTTACAAGAGGGCCCTGGTATTGTTCTACTCCATTGCTTTCTCTAATCCTGGAGACCCAATAAAAGCAGGCTTCCCTATCTTAAGAGAGCACCTGATAGGGTCAGATGTCTCAGGGTGTTTTCTACACTGTACTCTTTCCACAGAGGATTTGGGGCACAAACATGTGGGAAGCTGAGGAATAACTTTAAATGTAACCCCGGTATAGGCATATAATAACCTACTTGAATTTTCATCTTATACTTCTTAGCTTCAATGATTACATTATCTGAGTTTTTCCTAGCTGTACTCTTTTTAGAAATATGATTTCCTTCTCCATGTCACATTTGTGAATGCTGTGTCCTGAGGCCTCATTTAAGGACATAATACAGATTCTGATCTCTGCATTAGTGCCCAGAATTTTCTTCTTTCCATTCTTTTTAGTGTGAAAAAGCTTGGACAGATTTTTAAGAAATGGTCTAATAGTTATAATGTATCATGAAGAGTATGTGTGCAAAGATAAGTTTGGGAATACCCTAAATGGGTTATAAGAACTGATTTCGGGTGTTAATTATTAAGTAAAAATTAGCAAGAGGCAAATAAATGACTCTGTAGTCAAAATTTCCTCTTTTTAAAAAATGAAGATTGCAAAAAAGTATACAACATAAATAAAAGTAAAGTACCAGAAATTATAAAATAAAGAGTTGTGCTCAGTTCAAATCTCTAGTTGAGTATAGCTGTGAACTTCAAGTTATAAACTTCCTAAAGGCCAAGAGAGATAATGGACCTAATACAAAACATCTTTTCTTTAAAAATAAGTTTGGCTTTTTACATAAAAGTGAGTTACAGCCCAGATGCTAAAAGAAACTGATCATGAATGTATACCCTACATGATGTCTTTCACATATAAGTACACAATAAATTTTTGCTGAACTTAGAATGTAGTACCACTTGGCATTTGGACCATCTGACCTTGCATTTTCTGTTTTTAGTGCTGTGGTTACTTTGAAAGTAATATTATCTGTCTATAAGTTGTATTGAGTTCTCATGCTCCTCTTCCTCATCCTTTTTCCAAGAAAACAGTTGATTCGTGTACTGAAATAAATGAATATTTTCAGCTTGGGTGATCTATTTGGTCAGTAAACAGAAAATGACAGAAAAAACTATGAATAATTTATTCTACCAATTTTAACATTTAGTATTGTGCACTTGCATTAACAAATATTAAAAAGCAGTAAATTTATATTTGTTTTTATGCCAATCCCTATTGATTTCCATGTGACAATCAATGTCACAATTGTGTGCCAGTGGTAGCAATTCAATAGAGAAATGCAGGGGAATGCAGAATGCCTCAGTGCAGTTGAGGCATTTCTATTTTATCAAAATATTAAAAATAGTACTTCATTATTTAAAATAATATAATAAACTTTTTCGATGTTTGTAGGTTGAAGTTCAGCTAAGTGTCAAGAAAACCTATACATAAACAATTCTATAATCCTCATTCTCAGAAATAATAAAGTGAACACACATGCTATAACAGGCATGGTTAATTTAGGAGTGTACATTTCTTCCTAATCCAAATCATGTATCCTACCTATAAAATAACATTTGATTACAAGTTTTTCATCTTATATTTTTGAACATTTTCTTATATTCAAATAACTTCTAGGAGTTTGGTACAAAATGGACATTTTATGAATTTTTTGTTGGTTTTCTCTCATTTATCTCTAAAACTGGATATAACAGGGGCAAGTAGTCCCCTACCATCTACTTCCAAAGTAATTTTCTTATATACGCACACAAATGTCTTCTAAGATGGATCACACTTGGGCTTCTGTGTGCCAAGTTAAAAAAGGCTTGGTGAGCTCAATAAGTGGAATGTTAATTGGAAAAGAAAGTGAGCTAGGAAATAAATGGACACAGATTATATATGTAAGCTTCTTTGCACTGGGATAACTTTACAAATTAAGTAAGCATTTTCGATAACTCTGTTTTTGATATTTGGTAGAGATACATGTTTTCAATTCTTACCGCATCAGAATTAATTAGAAACTTTTCAGAGTTTTGTAGGTAGCCCAAGGATTTATTACTAAAACTCAGCAGTAAACAACACAGCATTAGAGTCTCTTGAAAATAAAAATATGAGCCATGTGCTAACTGTATTTAGAAACCAAGATCTTTCATATTTTATCATCAAAATGTTGCTCTCTTTTCTACTTAGTGGTAGGCCATGGAAAATCACATGTATCATGGCTGATAAAACATGTGCTTGCCACTTCAAATCTTCTGGTTAAACTATTCTTGTCCAACTTACCTATTTTAAGTCCTATGCAACTGCTTTTAAATAGTTTATTTTGTTGCCTTAAAAATTGAATGCTTAAAGCAAAATAACTAGAAGATAAATTCACAATCTAAATAAAACCTTTTTTAGAGGTTTCCTGTGCATTCAGCCAATATTATATTTAATTGCATAAGCAATGCTTTATCCACATCATTTTTTTCTCTTAAAACATCAGGGGGAATTTCTTTTATCTTACTCCTTTTACATTGACCACCAAAAAAAAAAAAAAAAAAGTGGTAAAGTGACAAGATTGGTGAGGACATACTTTTCACCTGTTCACTTGAAGACATATTTTATGAAACAGTCAGTCAGTCTAATAATAAGAACTAAGTAAACTCAAGAAGATCAAAGTGTCAATGCCCTATGGGAAGAGACTTTCAGATGAAACTCTCAAAGACTCAAGACTAATTTTCTTAAGCTGAAAATAATCATTTAGGTAGCTTCTTCAACTGGCTACCTTGATTTGCTTTCTTACACTAAAGCAACAAATGTTGTTAAATTTCCTCTAGATGTCATTAAAAACATAGCTGAAAGTCATTCATTTCAGATCTTCAGAGGTCTCATTAAGAGTAAGTTCAACAGAACACCAAATAGTATATTTACAGGAAGCTGAACTGTATTTTACCTGAAGTTTAGACCAAAAGACTTCTATAAAATTCCAAAATTGTATTGAAATTGATAGCAATTTTAAGAGATAGTTATGGCTATTTTTGTTTCAAAGAGCTAGAGAATGAGGCTTTTATTTCCATTTTTTATATTTTTGGAAAAAAGGTTATATTGCTGTCTTCTAGGGCACTGTGGACCTCAATGACCTGTCTTTTCTATTGTCTTGGAGGCTACAGAAGGTAACCTGAAAATGTATCTTTTGAGATATTTTAACAAATAATTCTCTAGGTTTTCAATCTGTGAGAATTATGAGTGATTCACATATTTGTGAATCACTTTAGGGGAAAAACAATCTTACAGACCTGGTTTTTTAATCATTTATAGTTAACTAAAGGCTTCATACAAATGTGCTTATTTTACATCCTTTTCAGACAACCTGCAGCAAAATTAAGGTAAATGTTATTTTGGAGAGTTTGCTTACTGGTCGCATAACCAACATTTTAGTTAAATGTCTGTCAGCTGAACTGTAAAAAATTAAAGATCCAAGATAAAATGTGCTCCCATGCTTCAAATCTGACCAATTCCATTACGTGCACTATTGAAGTATGAAACCTTTCTACTTGATCAAAATGCTGGTGAGGATCTATGCTTCCCCCCACCCCCACAAGTACTCTTGCTATGAAAAAAAAAAAGTAGGAAGGCCAAATGAAAGACTGAAACAAGCAGCCATAAAGTGACTTTTCACATTTTTTAAATAGGTCAGAGTAAGGTATATTATTCTTACTGCAAAAGTCAGGTTAAACCTCTCAATTAGGAAAAGATGCATTTATAGAGTTCTTCCATTTTTATTGATTTTTGATGTCATTTAAAAAATGATGAATAACCATATGGTAG
The DNA here is from genome assembly GCF_000164805.1 of Carlito syrichta. Classification (NCBI taxonomy): domain Eukaryota; kingdom Metazoa; phylum Chordata; class Mammalia; order Primates; family Tarsiidae; genus Carlito; species Carlito syrichta. Next base: position 26,747 of record NW_007249811.1, on the reverse strand, counting down.
GAAACTGGACCCAAGGAACATTTCTCTCCTATCTTTAGCTACCGCCAAGAAGTATGGTTCTGGCTTTCACAGGTCTCAGGAATATTACCATGTAGAGCAGCTGGGATGATCAACCCCAGGAAGGGTCACTGTCTTTGACATTTATGAATATATGAGTGTCCTTGTCCTGGGGCTCTACTGTGCACCGGAACATAGCCCATGCTTCAGACAAAAGCAAGGTCTCTCATTTGGAACAAGGATAATCTGCTTAAAAATCTAAATCTCTTATAAATGGCTGACGCGTGCAAGAATATCATAGTACATAGCTCTTTGTAAGGTAATTTTAAAAGAAAATGATACACATTTTGCTCAGCCAAGCAATCTGAAAGTTCAAAAGGTAAGAAGCACTTCTCAGCATGAAACTGTCAAACATATTTGAAAAGAAAGTTAATTACAATTGGCATTTCCAGGCCTTCTGCTGGCCATGGCTATCTTACTGAAGGGTGACATTAGTGACATTCATTGTATAGGGCTTGAGAAATGAAGAGTATCAAAAACTGAAGCTCTGCATTTCTCTAACACAGGGTGAACAACCCCAGGGCACTTGTTATTTTTTGTAGACACTTTATAGCTTTATGCATGTAAAGTGATTGAGACTAGGCATAAACTAGATATAGAGAAAATAGTGGCATTCCAAAGAGGTCGTCTGAATCTGTCCTTTCCATGGGAAAGCGATTGGAGAATACTGATCGTCTGACAAACTTCATATTTTGCTCACGTCAGAGTTTTCCTGAGTGGGCTTAGATTACCCTCTGATGACTCTTTAGCTATATTTTTACTTTTTACTTTTTATATTTTACTTTTTAGCTATATTTTTCTCACAGAGAAGTGTGTGAGAGACAGAGAGGAAAAGGAGAAAGGGAAGAAGGAAAGAAGAAAAGAGGGAGGGAGGGAGGGAGGGAGAAAGAAGAAGAAAGGAGGAAGGAAGGGAGGGAAGGAGGGAGAAATTGAATCATTCAGGTGAACTGGGCTTTGGCTAGCTCCCAAAGAAATCTGATAATAGAATATGGCTGATCTTTTATGTATTTCTGAGCAGACAGGGGCATGACTACCAGCTGGGTTTTGAACAACCCTTGGCAAAACCTATAAACTTTAGTTTTTGTTATTTGTCACCGTGTTAACCTTCAAATATTCAAATATTCACCTCAAACTGTAATACCTGTGTGCTGGTGAGTGGGTAGGATGTTGGAAACATGCAAAGCTAACAAAAGAAAATGAACCTTCTCCCAGGAACATCAATTTTATTTGAAGATTTGGGAGAACAAATATAACATTAAAATAAATACGTATGTATGGGTGTAGAATGCAGACATTCACATCTACATTTCAGATAAATGAAGGCATTACAAAAAAATTGTTTTGGCTATGTGCTGCTTCAACTGTTTCACAGGTTCTAGGAGTACACATTTCATTTCCTCTCCCACTAGCATAGTTTTACAAAAACATTTGAGAGTCACTGAATCTTAAGACTGCGGTTGTTATTTAGAAGACATTGCTTAAAGATTGTTCCAGTGTACAATGTAGCCAATTGGCTTGGCTATGCCATTAACAAAATCTACATTATGGTGTTATGCACATCTTTATCCCTTGGTAACTGCAAGGAGCAAATGGGATACACAATGGGGATCTTTAATCAGTCAGAAAATTTTAAGTAGTCAAACGCTGAAGACAGAAGAGGTTACTCTGAGTCAGCTGAATGGTCAAAATAGTGCAGCAGGTCTGGAGATCCAGAGACGTATGAGTAAGACACACAATTTTTAGTGTATTTAGAATAAGTAACTAGCAAAATGTTGTTCAAAGCACAAGTCATACAAAGCAGAATTTTTTCCACAGTGTTCCTATAGGACCTACATTAAGATGACTATCTTTATTTGGGTAAGAAACTAATGATATGGTGATGCTATTGTCAACATATATGAAACATTTGTTTAATGTATAGCACCATATTGTTTGTTTGTTTGTAGCTAACCCAAGATGAATAGAAGTGAGTACTGAATTATCATGGGGCTCTAACCATACAGATGTCATAAACTATCAACACTTTTTGTTGAAATGGCCAATATGAGGAAGATGCTCCAAAGTGACAAATGAAATACACCCTAATTTTCAGCTGCGCTTTGCAGTTTGTTTAGTGTTAAATACTAGGCACTTATATTTGAATCACCATAAGCAATTAAAAAAAGTAAATGATAACTTCAAAAATGCCATGTTCACATGTTTTCACACTGTTTTTATTAGCCTTACATGAATGCCTAATTGTAAAGCATGATCTTACAACTTCTACTGTGAGTCACTATATAACTAGAACCTTCCAATGGTATAGTGTTTTACTTAAGTGTAAATTCCCCAGAATAACAAAATGACAAAATCTGCGAGGCAAGTGACTTTCAAAGACTATTTTCAGAGTTAGTTTAAGTAGTTATATAAATAAATTCTGGTAAATGACACTTATACACATTTTACAAATACCACACACAGGCAATACTATAATATCCAACTTCAGAGGGAATGTGCTTTTTCAATTTAATAGGAATTTGTTATTTTGGATTCTGCACATTCCTCAGTAAGTTAACAACTAATCCCTGGCCTGAGTGAAAGATATTGTTAGTACCAGAAATTGAAATATCAAACCCAAGCTATATTTGTTGTCATGCCACAGTAGGTAATACAAAATATTTTAAGACAGAGAGAAAGTTAGAATTAGGACCGAGCCGGGCTCAGTGACTCAGCCTGTAATCCCGCGCCTTTGGGAGGCTGAGGTGAGTGGATTGCCTGAGCCCGCGGGTTCGAGACCCGCCTGGGCAGCGAGACCTCATCTCTACAATAAATCAAAAAATTAGCCGGGCGTGGTAGTGCGCACCTGTAGTTCCAGTTACTTGGAAGGCTGAGGCGGAAGGATCGCCGGAGCCCAGCAGGTCGAGGCTGCGGTGGCCGGAAGCAGCCACTGCACTCCAATCTGGGCGACAGAGTGAGACGCCAACTCAAAAAAAAAAAAAAAAAAAATTAGGACCCATTGGATGTAGCCACTGACTTACAGGAGCTTAGTGCTCTTGTTGATGCTCCAGAAAGTAATAAGAATACTTATTCATTTAATAAATGTTTATTGAACACCTATTATTCCCTCGTTACTGTTCTGGGCCCTGGGAATGCGACAGTGGAATAAATAAGCAGAAAAAATTTTTTGCTCTCATGGAGTATGCATTACGGTGAGAAGATAGTCAATAATGACCAAAAAAAGAGAGAAAAATTTCATTTATTAGATTGTTACTCATTTGAAAATATTAGATATGTTGATATGGATCTAATTCTTATTTATTTATTTATTTATTATTTATTTATTTATTCTAGTTGGAGTTTTACTGCATTGCCTCAGCCTGGAGTGCAGTGGCACACTCATGGCCATTCCAGCGTTGACTTTTGGCATAATCATGGCTAAACCAGCGTTGACTTACTAGGCTCAGTGATCCTTCTGTCTAACTAGCCAGAACTACAGCTGTGTGCTACCATGTCCAGCTAATTTTTTATTTATTGTAGAGACGAGGTCTCACTAAGTCGGCCAGGCTGGTCTCGAACCCACGGGCTCAGGTAATCCACTCGCTTTGACCTTCCAAAGAGCTGGAGTTACAGGCTGAGCCACCAAGCCTGGTCAGATCTAATTCTTATTATCTTCAATAAAGTAATTAATCAGAAAGCCTCCATCATAGCTATTAGAAACTTGTCAAATAGGAAAAAGCTGTTTTTCAAATTAGAGAAAAAAATTATATTCCAATAACCACTAGAAAAATATTGTAATCTAATTTCAAATATGATTTTGAGCCATTTGTTTGAGGCTGAAATGCTATGCAAAATATGCTTTTAAATTAATGTCTTACATAATTGAAATGTTTACATCCAAATACAACTTTTATTATATCTCTGATGTATTAGACAAAACTTTGATATATCTTTATTCTCATATCTCATATTTAACACTTTGATTTGATTTTTTTTCTTTTATTTTAAGACACGCTTTAAAAATAAAAATTAAACTTACCTATCTGTTATGGCAGGGAATCATCATTATTGTCATTTTTAGTAGCATGTAAAGCTGTAGTGAGTCTCATTACAGTCAAGTAGCAGTTAGTAGTGAGGGCACAGATGATCAGTTTTAGACTTGTGTGCTGCTGGATTCAGCCAACAACTTGCTCACCATGAGTCTAACAGATTTTTCTGCTCTCCGGACCACTGGGAATCTTATGAACCAGTTAGTTCTGCCCTCCTTCTTATGACAAAGAGCCAACATTGTCAACATCCAGGAAGCCAAGTTCCAGAACCATTTGCTACTGCAATGAGCTTACTTTTAGAGTATAAAACAAAGAAAAATAAATTTTTTTCTAAAACATGATAACTTTTTTTTTATTGCCTTCAGGCTTTAAAAGCTCTGAGAATTTCTGGCAAAAAAATTTCCAACCAAAAGGTAGGAATATACTTAATCTTGAAATACATAATTGCCTCTTTCTCTTTCCCTTTCATTGGGGGGAGGGATGAGAGATTTTTTGCCTTATATGGACAATACTATAATTTTCCATATTTTAAGAATAGGAAAAGGCCAGCTCCTTCATTTTACAAGTAAAGGAAATAGGGTCCTAAGATTTGGTTAAAATCCCAAATTTAAGTAGCAGAACTGGTGTCTAGTTTAAGTTCCTGATTTATAATCTAGTGATTTTATTAGCCTAACCTTGTTGTACCTGCTTGTATTATATTATGTTTTATGTATATGTTTAGGCATGGTGGTTTAGCTTAAGTGGTCAAAGTAAAAGAATATCACTTTTATTAAGGACAGAATTTTTTTTGTTTTCTATTTTGTTCATTATTCTACCCTCAGTACCTAAAAGAGTGCCTGGGGTATAATAAGTGCTCCAAAAATATAATATGTGTAGGAAAGATTAAAAGTGGTTGAATTTGTGCATTAGTGGTATACAGTTAATCTAGTCTCTAGATTGCCAAAACTATGCCCCCCAAAAGTATAAACTCCACTGGGAAAATAAAAATGGAAAAGATGCAATTATTAATGAATGGGGCAGTTAATGTGTAGAATACCATTTTGTCACTGAGAATTTGACCAACCTGACAAAATTTTCAAAAGGTGGTGTGAAATATGATTAAAACAAACAAACACTGAATAAAATGAGAATAAGAATCATAACAACAGCCAACATGTATTTTATATATTTGCTTTGAAGGAGAAGGCTATAACACATACATAATCGTCTCTTGCCTGTATAATGTGTTTTGAAGGAAGGTAATGAAGGTATATTTTCATTGTGGAGACAGATGTTTAAAATCCAGGGAAGTCAAACCACTTGTCTGAAATTAAAGGAAATCAGAAGAATGACTGGAAAAAAGGAAAGGCGTGGTCTCACTATAAGTTCAATTCTGTTTCCATTTATACCATGCTGCTTCTGGTTTGGCTTAATCAAAATAATAAAACTAGTCAATAGGCCACTAGCTGGGCTTTAAACACTATTTTAGGCAGAATAAAGAAAGCACATAATCATCTCTGTTTTTGACAGCCTTCACAAATGAGAGGAGAAATTCAAAGCTTTAGTTCCATTGATATTTGAAACATGACTGTTTAAGGTCATACCTTAGTCGCTGAGCAATAGAGGAAGTATAATTGAAAACAATGACAGACTCTGCAAAACCCACAGTGAACTGGAATCGGATGTGTGCTGGAGAAGTCATGGGCTGACTGCTATCTGGGCAGTGAGCAGAGTGGCACAGGACTGAAGGTTAACTTCTGCCATTAGATTTACTGTTTCTTTTGAAAACAGCCAGGGCTTAGATGATACTTCTGAAACCAGACTCAGTCTTTTTTTTTTTTTCCACAGATTTAATTTATCCTCTACATCATGAATCACAAACACACATTTTTGCTTGAACACAAGCATAAAATATAATTCACTTCCTTTGTTGCTGTCCAGAAATGCCCTTCAAAGCACTTTGGACACAATTGTCAAGCAAGCATGATTTACTCTATGTGTGATGTTTTTGCTCAAAAGTAGGAATTTTCTTTGTGTTTTCCTTAGAAAGGACTACTACATTTCTTTACCCCTCTTCTGCAACCCTCATGCCCTCCTCACTCCCACACCCCCACACAAAGACACTCCTTAATTGTATTACTGTTAGGCTGACCTCCAACCCCAACTAAAATGAGGACAAGGCTAGTTTTGTGTTTCGTGGGATAACAATTTATGAGCAATTAAAAATGAAGGGACACAAAGCATTCATCACAGTCTCAGCTAGACAGGCAGCTGAGGTCAAAGGCTCTAGCAATGAAGTGTGCACAATATATTTTTATTTCTGTTTTCACTAAGAAGGAAACGGGTTAGCTAAAAATTATGGCATGCAGCCTCCAGTTCAAAATAGGTGCACTTAATCTTTGGAGACAGTTCACGCTTGGCCAGATAGGTTATGACAGCGCATGCAAAGACACACGCACAAACACACACACACACACACGCAACCCGAGTACCACGCAATATGATGTGGGAAAATGAAACATTTTACTAGTCCAATTCACATACATTTTCTCAAAGAAAAATGTGCTGAATAAATATTCATTATGATTTTATAGCCAAGTACACAATATTTCTCTCCTCTTGCCCCTATTATGGAAAACAAAATAGGAGATTTTAAGGTATAATTCCTCTTGGCACATTTCTCAATCTGTTTGGAATAACATGAAAGTCTTATAATTTTATTTTCCTAGAGCATCAGTGGTATATTACATGAAAGTTAAGATTAATGTCTTGCATGCTGAGCTTCAGTCAGTTACATATCAAAGCACAGCAGAAAACGCCTTTCAATGAAATACTGTTGCTTTTAAAAATATCTTTCTTTCTTGAAACACTACAGTATCCAAATCTAACACCGATATTCTGATTTAAGGTCTCAGCCTGAAATAAGTAAAAATATCGGTGAAGTGACTGAAAGGTTATGCTATTAATTGACCTCACTGTTGTTTTGTAATATGTCCAATTTTTGATAGGAAAAAAAGTCTATAGCAAACAAATCATCAGTTGTATTCTGCGTGTAAGTTTGCCCACTTAACCAAAGTACTGGCTATGTCAGAACAAACAGGAACTAAATGGTAATGATTGGTAGGATTAGATTCTACCAAGAGGATGGCGGGTACACATGTAAAATTCTTCAGATGACAGGAATAGAGAATTCACTGTCACAATTTGAGAGGGTCTTTTACTTTCCTTAGTAATTTTCTATGAGAAAGGCCGGCTGCATTTTCAAAAGGAATTCAATTTGCACCTAAACAATATCACTCTGCTAGAGGACAAAGATTAAAAGCTACTAATAGTTAACCCAGATTAACACGATCTTTCCTCATACTCAAGGTTTTTCTCCAAGTGGCACTCTAAAATATCATTTTTTTCCTTAAAAATATAACTAACGATTATCATGGAAACTGGAATTTAAAAATGAATTTAACTGAACTATTCACAATTTGGGTTGATATTAATTTGATGAATATATATATTGTGTGTGTTTGATTGTTTATTTATTCATTTGTTTATGCTTTTGCTGATAATGTTATGAGCTCCTGAAATAAAATAATGTTAAAGGAAGAAAATATGTCAGGGGTAAGTGAAAGAAAGATAAGAAAAAAGAAATTCAGAATTTTATTAGATTCTCTTTAGGAATAGTAAGAAGTGTAAATTTGGCTGTGGAAGAATTATAGGTCACTCTGCTGCACATCCCCTCTGGCCCAAGAGATGGATAAGGGAAAGACCATTTGGAGTCTGATTTATGTTAAGTAGACTAAAAATAACCTGATTGTTCAATAAAACAGGGCCTAAACAATAAAAAAGGAAAGAAACATTTATGGTTCCTTATGCCTACCAAGCTGTAGAGATAATATGAAGGGAACCCCAAAAACTGGAGTTATTGTTTAGAGGGCAAACCCCATGTAATACAGGGGTCCCCTACAAAGTAAGTTTTCTAAGAACCCATTGGCATAAGTGACCTAGCTAGCATTCTTGTGAGAGGTTGCGTTCAGCTTTAGTGAAATTTTTTTGGAGATTTTTTTCAAAGCGTTTGCCCGTTTCATAATTTATGACTACACCTGTCCACAGTGCACCAAGTGTTCAGCAGTTTTTGACTGAAAATAGGAAGATCCTGTGCCCCACCTTCCCTGTTTACCTGATCTCTCCCAGAGAGACTTTTGGGGTTTTTTTGTTTCCCCGGATGACGAAAGTCCTCAAAGAGAAACATTTTGCCAAAATGGAAGAAGTGAAACAAAAAAAAGGCAGAAGCACTCTAAGACACCAAAATTGATGAGTCAGTAACTGTTTTGAGCAGTGGAAAAAGCATCTTGAGATGTGTATTACATCAAGCAGAGGGTACTTTGAAAGTGACTGAAGTTTAAACATGTAAGAATAAATACACAATTTTTTATAATTAAATTCTGGTTTTTGTGAGGTACTCCATTGTATACCATCTGATTGAAAGACTTATACTACCTGATATCAAAGTCTATTTGTGATGGTTTTAAAATATGCCTGGAAATTATTTGACACTTCTCCCTTCAAAAAGTAGAGCCTAACTTCTCTCCAATTGATTGTGGGCAATATTAAGTGGCTCACTTCTATGAATAGAATCTGGTGAAAGTAATGGTGTGACTGCTGAAGTCAAATTATAAAAGACATTGTGGCGTCTTCTGCCTTGCTCTCTCTTTGATTATTCACTCAGGGGGAAAGCCGCCGCCATGTCATGACAAAACTGAAACAGACCTGTGGAAAGTCATATGTGGCAGAAGAAACAATCTTGCTAATATCAACTTGCCAGTAAAGCCAGTGAGCAAATTTGGAAGCAGATCCTCAAACCTCAGTTAAGTCTTAAGTGGATTCTAAGCTCCTAGCGTTTGAGTCTTTCAACTGTGACAGTAGATGTTGCAAAATAGAGGCAAAACACTCCTACTACTTTCTGCCACAATTCCTAATCCATAGAAACTCTAATGATTATTGTTGTTTCTGAGATAATAAATTTTCATTATTGTTTTAAGTCACCAAGTTTTGAAATTATTATACAGCAACAGATAGCAAATTCTGTCAGATTACAGTAATCAGGATAGTGTTTAATTAGTATAAGGATAGTAATATATATAGATTAGTAGGGTACAGAAACAGAAAGTCAAATGTTGGTCACTTTCTTTTCAACAAAGATGCTCAGGTAAATGGGGCAAAGACATTCTTTTCAACAAATGGTGGAACAAGTAGGTAATCATTTGCAAAAAAAACCCCAAAATCCAAACCCAAACAAACAACAAAGGAAGCAAATGAAAAACAACCTAGGTACTTACCTCATACCATACACAAAAATTAAGCTGAAATTAATTATAGATGTTAACAAGAAAAGTAGTGATCTAAAGCTTTATAAGATAAAATCTTCATTTGTATCCTACTGTAAAAATCTTTGACTAACTGAAAGTCATGAAGATTTTATCTTAAAAAGTTTTAGACCACAATTTTTCTTGTTAACATCTATAATTAATTTCAAAGTAGGAAACAAATATCGCAAGTCTTAACAAACATATACAAATAGAAAAATAAGGTATATAGAAGTAAAAGGCCTGACAAGAGAACAGAGTAGGATTAAATGGAACTACATTGTTGAAAAGTTTAATATTTTTCTGTAGTTGTTCAGTATCTACAAGTAGACTAAATTAATTTAAAGATGCATATTGTGACCTCTGGAGAAATTCATTTAAAAAATTACAAATAAGAATATGAAAAAGTTAGTAAGAAGACAAAATGGAGGAGTAAAATAATATTTGACTCAGGCAAAACAAAAAAGGAAAACGGGAACTTATGTTACAAATAGCAAAGAAATACTAAGATAATACATTTAAACATAACTACATCAATAGTCACTGTAAAGATATATGAGCTAAATTCTTCAATTAGAAAGCAAAGATTGTTGGACTGGATTAAAGAGCCAAACACAACTAAGTGCTGATTATAAGATCTGTAATAGTTTATATACATGTCAAACAAAACAAAAATATGACAGGTTGAAATTAAATCGATGGAAAAATATATTCTGCAAACACCAAACATACAAAAGCTGATATTACTATATTAACGTTAAGAAAAAAGCACTACTGTGAAGTTAGAAGTGTATCACAATGATAAAAGGATCAATTTCTCAAGAAGACATACTAATCTTATATGCTTTTGTATCTATTAATTGAGCATTGGAACATATGAAGAAAACCTAACAAAACTAAAAGAAGAAATCATAAACTCACAGATCATAGCTAGATATTTTAATAACCCTCTCTCAGTAACTGTTAGGGCAAGTAGAGAAAAAAAATCAAGAATATAAGAGATTTAAGCAACTATCAACTAACTTACTTCAACTGACATTTTAAACATTCTCCCAACAATTGCAAAATATTTATATTTTTTTCAAACATACATGGAACATTCACCAAGATAGATCATATGCTGAGCCATAAAATAGGTCTCATTAAATATAGAAGGATCTAAATCATACATTTATATGGTCTGCCAATATGTAGAAATTAAATAACATTGTAAAATAACTTATGAATCAAATACATCATAAGGAAAATTAGGAAATGTTTTGAATTGAACAATCATGAAAGCACACACATTAAAACTTGTTAAATACAGTTAAAGTGTTGCTTGAAAAGATATTTATAGCCATTAATGCCTACACAGCAGTCCCTTATTACCTGTGGTTTCACTTTTCACAGTTTGTTACCCAAAGTCAACAATCATCCAAAAATATTAAGTGAGAAATTCTACAAATAAACGATTCATCAGTTTTAAATTGCATGCTGTTCTGAGTAGTCTTGCACGAAGACTACTTATGTACCTAATTCCCACATCTCAATAATAAAAGAAAGAAAAAAAGAAAGAAATTTCATGCCATCCAGCTCTGTCCCCCTGGGACATACATCATCTCTCTGTGCCTATATCCCTAAGTGTTTCCATTTGTAGGTGCTACTTACCAGCTAGTCACTCACTCGCCTTCTTGGTTACCAGATCAAAAAACATAGTTTATATTGGGTTCTGTATCATCTGAAGTCTCAGATATCCACAAGGGTCTTGGAAAATATTTCCCTCAGGTAAGGATGGACTTCCATATAAAAAAAACGAAGAAAAGTACAAAATCAATGATCTAAGCTTCCCCTATAAGAAGCTAACAAGATAATAAAAAATTAAGTTTGTTAACTTATTACAAAACAAGTCATAGAAAAAAATAAAAAATTAAAGAAGAAAAGAACACGGGACAAATAATAGATAAAATCAATAAAGTTAAAAGTTGATTTTTTCCAATGATTAGTAAAATGTATTACTAACAAGACTCATCAAGAAAAAAGAAAAGAAAGCCAAATTATGAATATGAAAAATGAAAGAGGGGACATCACAAGTCCTATAGACATGAAAATGATAACAAGGAAATATTGCATATAATGGTATGCAATTAATTCAACAACTTAGATGAAATGGACAAACTCCTAAGAAACATAACTTACTAAAGTTAGTACAAAAAAAAAAATAGTCCAAATGGCTCTATATCAATTAGAGAAGTTGAATTTATAATCAAATTTTTTCTTCTGAGAAAAATACTAGCATAAATTGTTTCAATGACAAATTCTATAATACATTTAATTTAAAATATGCCTTTTAAAAATTATTTTAGAAAATACAGGACAAAACACTTCTACAACCCATTCTATGTGGCCATCAAAACCCTGATTTCAAAATCTGACAAAGACATTATTTAAAAAATAAATTGCAGATCAGTATTTCTAATGAACATAGACAGAAAAATTCTTAACCAAATATTAGTAAATAAAATCCAGCAATTTTTGTAAAGGATAGAATCTCATAACAAAGTATATTTTATCCCAGGAATTCATGGTTGGTTAAACATTGGAAAGACAATCAAAGTAATGAATAATGTTCACAAAGTAAAAGAGAAAAAAAAATGGTATATTGTTACTTTAAAGATTATATAAATAGAAGAAAACAATAGAAGCATTTACATTAAAATGTTATCAGTAATCATCATAGAATGGCATAATTATGAGAAGTATTTTTTGGCTGTGTTACCTGTATTTTCCAATGTCACTGCTAAGAATATGCATGCTATTTTATAACACAATGGGTGTGTATATGCCTGTGTAAGAGGGTAGACATAATAAAGAAAACATTTGACTATGTCTTCATAGAGGCTAAAGCTAAGAGGGTCAGACATACAGACCAGTAATTTAAAATAATAGATAAAGGATTTTTTTTTTTTGAGTTGGAGTCTCACTCTGTCGCCCAGACTAGAGTGCAGTGGCTGCTCGCGGCCACCGCAGCCTCGACCTACTGGGCTCCGGTGATCCTTCCGCCTCAGCCTTCTAAGTAGCTGGAATTACAGGCCTGCGCTACCACGCCCGGCTGATTTTTTGATTTATTGTAGAGATGAGGTCTCGCTGCTCAGGCGGCTCTTGAACCCGCGGGCTCAGGCAATCCACTCACCTCAGCCTCCCAAAGGCGCGGGATGACAGGCTGAGCCACCAAGCCTGGCAGGTAAAGGATTTTGGAGATGACTGCATGCCTGTGTTAACTCAGAGAAAGTGCACACACAGATCTGAGGTGGAGCCAGGGAACAACCTTAAAGTGCACTGGGTTAACGGGAGAAACTATGCCTGTTGATGGTGAAACTGTATGAGGTACGACCCCCCTTTAAAAAAAATCCAGATTTTATTTATTTAAAAATTGTGTATTCATTTTATATTTGTAACGTCAGTTCTTGTTTTCTCTTTTCTTTTGCCTGAATCAAACATGCAGCCTCTCACAACAACACTAGCTGTTACACTGATACCGATGGATTCCTAGAACACTTACCTAGCAAGTGAGGCTATTCTACAAGATGTTCACTCTCCAATAAATACTTCCAGTTTTGGGGGGTCCTTCCTTGTAAGTCTTTTAAAATTCATTTAGCTATTGTAAGGCTTTGTATTTGTATATATTTTTAGAATGTGTTTATTAATAGTTTTTGAGGCAGCATCTCACTCTATCACCCAGGTGGAAGTGCAGTGGCACAATCACAGTTCACTGCAACCTTGATCACCTGGCCTCAGGTGAACCTCCCACCTCAGTCTCCTGAGTACCTGGGCTCATAGGCACATGCCACCACACCCAACTAATTTTTAAATTAAAAAAAATTTTTTAATTAAATTTTTTTTCCAATTTTTAAAAATACTTTTGTAGAGATGTTGCTTCTTTTCTTTTCTTTTCTTTTTTTTTGAGTTGGAGTCTCACTCTGTTGCCCAAAGAGGAGTGCAGTGGCCACTCCCGACCACCACAGCCTTGACCTGATGGGCTCTGGCGACCCTTCCGCCTCAGCCTTCCAAGTAGCTGGAACTACAGGTGCGTGCTACCACGCCCGGCTAATTTTTTGATTTATTGTAGAGATGAGGTCTTGCCAAGTTGCCCAGGTGGGTCTTGAACCCGTGGGCTCAGGCAATCCACTCACCTCGGCCTCCCAAAGCGCGGGATTACAAGCTGAGCCACCGAGCCCGGCTGAGATGTTGTTTTTTGGTAGAGATTTCTATGCTGTCTAGGCTGATCTTAAACTGGGCTCAAGACATCGTCCCAACTAGGCTTGCTAAAGTGTTAGAATTACAGGCACCATATCCAGCCTGTTTGTTAATTTCTACCAAAAAGAGTGTAACATGAACACAGTACACCCTTTCACTTATTTAAGTCTTCTTAAATTTCTCCCAGCAATGTTTTGTAATTTTCAGTGAACAGATTATTAAAATATTTTATTTTAAATGTATGCCCATGTATTTTATGTTTGCATGCTATTTTAAATGATATATTTGACTTTAATTTTTAGTTGTTTGCTGCTAGTGTATGGAATTACAATTGATTCTTAAACATTAATCTTGAATCCTGTGGCCTTGCTAAAATTGCTTATTAGCTCTAGTAGTTTCTTTGTAGATTCACTGAATTTTTTTGTGTAAGCAATAATACATCTGCCAGCTAAGTTTAAAGGATGCAAGTTATTCTTAAATGTGTTAAGCAATGCGTGTGTGTTTCATTCACATGAAATATTCATTGATGTGTGCAGCAAAACTTAAACAAAAAATCTTTCTTAACTGAAATACTGTTAGAGCTAGACAGAACTTTTGAACTCATCCTTCTTCCTTCATCCTTCTACCACCAATTTTGTGGATGAGTATATTGAAAGCTGGACACTTACAGGTCTTACTTTTTCTGAGTCTATGTAGTATATAACATATCAAAAGGCAATATGAATTATTTATTTGTCCTTTCATTCATAATCCCAGCAAATTTAAATTTATCAACAATTTAATGTCAGGAATAATGTTCAGTGCTATACTATGCTCTTTAAAATTTCTAAGACCGAATGCATTCTTCCATTCTTATTTGTAACTGCATTCCCTATTACTGCTTCAAGGATAGGAATAAGAAAAGCCAGACTTCTAAGCCTACTTTTCAGGGGCTCACATCACTTCTGTTCCTGTGCCCTGAGACCATCCAATATACCTAGGTATGTTGTCACAGTGGGTGTAACATAGGTACCTAACGGTGCTCTCAAAGTAAGCCCAACTTTGAATAATATGTAAGGTAGAAAGACATTGAAAGTATTTATACGTACCTATGCTACTTTGAAAAGAAAGCTATGCTTTAACGTTCTTAGCTTTTAAAAATTATAATGAAACTTATTCAAACAAAAGTAATATTTAGAGAGGAGGTTTCTTTAAGTGTAACTGCCCTCCATCCACACCCATGTCAATATCAGTGAGTTAGAATTATTAAAATAAGAATGGTACATACGGGTTATGGGAAAGGGCAATGGTGAGACATTCAGTTGAATTCTCACATCAGACTCATATTTGGTAGTTCTCAACTAAGTTGCATATTAGAACCATCTGGAAGCTTTTAGAAAAATATAGTTGCTAGGGTTCTACCCCAGGAGATTCTGATTTAATTGGTTTAGAGTGAGGTCTAGAGATCGAAATTTGTTTAAGTGCTTCTCCCTCAGATAAGTGTAACGTGTAGCCATATTAGGAAGCATTAATTAAAGGTACCATACAAGTTTAAAAAGAAAGGGGAAAAACAGCAACAACCCTTCTACCTTTTATGCCATGGTAGAAGAACTTTGTAGTCAAAGGAGAGTACAATATAAAACTAGAATTTAATTGAATAAGACTATGATTATGTGCAAAATGGAAAGTATGTATTTGCACGCATGTGGGTAGGTATAAACTAAAGGCAGAAAGTCAGTTATGAGGATGTTACAACAGGGCAGCTGGGAGGTGGTAAAGGTATATAAAATAGGATTAACATGGGCAAAAAAATCTAAAGCAAAGGAAACATTTCCTTTCTAACAGAAACAGGAAACAAACAGAAAGAAATATGCTCCTTCTATGTCCTTCAAACTTCCAGTTTCATGCTAAACTAAATTACACTTTGTCTTTCAAATTGCTTAGTATATATGTACATATACACTGATATATATATGTCATTTTATGTGTATATATATATATATATATATGCGCAAAGGAGATACTCTGTTCATGTAAAATAACCGTTTATTCGCCCCAAATAATTTCTTTTTTCTTTTTTTTTTTTTAAGTTGGAGTTTCACTCCATCTGTCACCAAGACTGGAGTGCAGTGGCCACTACTGGCCATCGCAGCCTCGACCCACTGGGCTCCGGTGATCCTTCCACCTCAGCCTTCCGAGTAGCTGGAATTACAGGCGCGTGCTACCACACCCGGCTGATTTTTGATTTATTGTAGAGAAGTGGTCTTGCCAAATTGCCCAGGCAGGTCTCAAATCCGCGGGCTCAGGCAATCCACTCACCTCAGCCTCCCAAAGGCGTGGGATTACAGGCTGAGACACCGAGCCCGGCTAATAATTTCTATGATAATAAATTTTGTACATGTTCTGATGAATACTTGAAAATTTCAAAAAATATGCTGACCTATCTAATCTTAATAAGACCAACACATGTAATCATATATAATCACATATAAAAGCTCCTCAAATAAAAGACAGTGCATACCTATAGCGTATAACTAAAGGTCTTTTAAGAAGCTTCAGATTAAGGACAAAATCCTGGAAACAAATAAGTGAAAATATGCAATGCTGGTATGTAGCTTCTCTACTTTATCAGGATCAGGCATCCCAGAGACAAAAGATGATCTCACCAAATTCAGAAGTTTATATGGTATATATACATGATGGAATATTACACAGTCATAAAGAAGGACAAACATATGGACCTCACAGCAACTTGGATGAATTTTGAGTCTATCATACTTAGTGACCTATCACAGAAACAAAGAGCTGAGTACTACATGTTCTCACTAATAAGTGGACCCCGAACATTTACCATAATACTATAAGAAAGGAATTGACAGGAATTGACCACTGCCAGGGGAGGTGAAAGGAGGGCACATAACATCAATAAGGGTACCTGATCTCAAACCAGGAGAAGTGGAGTCTGAAGGGAGGCCCAAACTTTACCTGTACGATGACCACTTGTATACCTAATACTGAATTGTACCCCACATCTTTAAAATTTTTAAAAAGAGTTTATTATGGCATGGACTTATGAAGCCCAAGTCTAAATCTCTTTTTCATAAAATAGATAAGAAGAAATCAGACTACTTTCTGTCTCTAGTCCTAATAGTTATATTTTAACTCCACCAATATGCTATGGCTTCTCCCTTCTTTCCTCCGCAGAATGTTGATATAAATTCCTGGGGGAAGTCTGTTCTGTGGTGCCAAATCCTCTGGGAAGCTCTCCCTTGCCACAAAGCCCTTGCTCTACCAGATGCATCTTTTCCTCAATGTTGCTAACACTATCTGTAATTATGGTGCCATTTATAATCAACTGATTAGTACCTGTTTCCCAGAGTAGGCTGTTTATGAGCTTTGTGATGATAGGGACTGGACCTCTTCTTTCTCCCTTCCATATTTTTAGTTCCCAGGGAAGTGCTGGACACAGAGCAGATGTTCCAGTATCTGACATTCAAGAAAACAGAAACCATACCAGTTTCTGTTTTATAACAGAGATAATTTAACATGGGAAGATATTATAGTGTACAACAGAGCGTGGAAGGATCAAATTGAAGTGAGAGTTAGTAGATTAACAAGCAGCACACCTAGAGAAGTGCCTAATAGATAAAAGTTATAAAATACATATTTGTAGAATAAATGAATGAGTCATATAAATGAGTCAAATTAAAACAAAATAAACAGGTATGACTACATCAAATGAAAAAGCTTCTGCACAGGATAGGCAACAATCAACAGAGTGAAATGGCAACTTACAGAATGGAAGAAAATATTTGTAAACCATATACCAGATAAGGAGTTAATCCACAAAATATGTAAGACGTTTATATAACCCAATAGAAAACTAACAACCCAATTGAAAAATGGGCTAAGGACTTGAATAGACATTTATCCAAAGAAGAGATACACATGATGGAAAAATATATGAAAAATGCTCAATGTCACTAATCATTAGGAGAATGCAAATGAAAACCTCAATGAGACATTACCTCACATCCCTCAGGATGGCATTTATAAATGAATCAGTAAACATTGGTGAGGATGTGGAAGAATTTGAACCCTTGCACACTCTTGGTGGAAATGCAAAACAGTATAACCATTATGGAAAATGGTATGAAGGCTCCTTAACCAATTAAAAATAGAACACCATATGATTCAGCAATACTACTTCTGGGTATTTATTCAAAAGATTTGAAATCAGGATCTTGAAGAGATATAAGCTCTACTATGTTCATTAAAGCACTATTCATAGTAGCCAAGATGTAGAAGTAACAAATACGTTCATTGACAGATGAATTAATGGATTTAAAAGTATGATGTATACTTGTAATACTACTCAGCTCTATAAAAAGAAGGAAATTCTGCAATACACAACAACATGGATAAACCTTGAGTGAATTATGCTAAGTGAAATCAGTCAGAGAAAGACTAATATGGCATGACTTCACTAGTATGAGTTACTTAAAATAGTCAAAGTCATAGAATCAAAGAGTAGAATGGTGGTTTCCAGGGACTTAAAGGAGAAATGGGTGATTGTGAATCAATGGATATCAAGTTTCTGTTAAGCAAGATGCATAAGCTCTAAAGAGCTGCTGTACCACCCTGTACTTGTAGTAAATGATAATGTACAGCATACATAAAAAGCGAAAGGATGAAGCTTATGTTGTGTTTTTTACCACAATAAAATATAATAAAATAAAATAAAGAATTAATTCAAAGGAAGCAGGCCATAGACAAAAAATGAAATGTACTTGACCCATCTTATGAGACAAGAGTTCTAGGCTATGAGTCTAAAATATGACTTCTAACTCCAAGGCTCTACTCATTCAGCTGTGTGTGCGCTTTTGGGGTGTGTGTGTTTGTGTGTGTGTGTGTGTGTGTTTCTATCTCTTACTGTCTAAGGGAAGCTGTGTGCATGGAATTGGAGTAAGATATATGTGTCTGTGAGTAGCAATCTTGCTTCACTACTTTCTAGGTGTGTGACTAGTTATTCTATACCACTAAGCCTCAGTTTACTTTTATATGTAATGAGTATTATTAGATCTTCTCTTGGGTGCTTCTGAGTCTTAAATGATACCATGACTATTAAAAGGTTCTAACTCATCATTTGCCACATAGTAGGTGTCCAATTGTTAGCTTTTTCTACCTCTGTGTGTGTCAGGATTAGACACTTAGGATGCAAAAGAGGGGGCAGGTGTACGAGCTCAGCGCAGCCTCATTAAAACTAGCTTTGATGAGACAGAGGGCCAGACCCGATCATGATTGAGGTGGGCTGGATAAGAATGAGTTAAAGGAGTTAACAGGCTGCCCAGCTGGACTGGTTCTCAATCAAGAGCCTGCATGAAAAGCCAGCAGGAACAGAAGTGGGGGCTGGCCATGCTGAGTGCCTTCGGAGGCCAGCAGCTGAGAAGATGCTCATCTTTTGGTTCAGCCTGTTGTCAAACCTGGGAGTGGGAGTTCGGGGGTGGTAAACTGGATGGCCTTTGTTAAAACGCTGGGGGTGGAGGAGGGGGCAGTGTTTTATATTGAGCCTGACAAATAAAAGATCAACCTGAACCATCTGGTTCAGCAACATATGGGAAACACAGATTTCTATTGTAGGTGACCAAAATATTAGTCTATTGAATCTTAAGGCATTTGACTATCAGGAAGAATTTGAATAATGGAATAAATAGCTCTTCAAATGGTGACTCTTATGAGGGAAGTGATAGAAAAAAAGGTTTACATGTTGTGCAGTGATTACAAATTTTGGCACAATGCATTTCATTGCAGAGCTCCCAATGATCTAGAAATTTGAACTCACTGGTTCTCAGATTATTGCTGGGTGACAAGGAGAATTGCTCCAGTGAGGAAGAGAACACATGTAAGTTTGCTAAAAACTTAGCTATCCTGCTAGTCCTGAGCAGGATAGGTCAAAAGTAACAGTAGAACTGCCTCCTAGTCCTATTTTTGTCATCTGTCTTTGACTTGTAGTAAAACAAAGATTAAATACAAAAACCATAGCTTGTTTTTAGTTGCCCCCAAGCAAGAAACCTTGAAAGGTCTGCTAGTATTAGGCAATTAGTGAACAAATGGATTAAATTGTTTAACAATCACTCAATAATTTTATATTTTAAAATATATTTTATTCTTTTTATTTTTTTCTTCAATGAATAGTAAAATAAAGGGACAAAATAAATGCAAAATTCATCTACAAAAGTATTCTTTAAAAAACATGACATATATAGATTGCTGACTTCCATTCTAAGCATAAAGCATTGCACAAAGTTTGTAGTTGAAGAGAATGCAAGAATAACTGATGACAAGCCCAGGGGATATACTACAACTAGATATTAGCAAAAACATTTCATAAACCTTCAAAATCTATACTGCAGTCTAACCCAAATTGACTTGAGCAGGATTGAGAGCAACATAATGCTTTATTAAGTGGATATTTAAATGGTCAGGTGCCTTCTAACACATCCAAAAGTGAGGTGGTACACAGAAGAGCAAAAATGGGCATTCAGTGTTGCTTAATTGTGTTGCTAATTTGTAAAGAATGCTAAGTGACATATGCAAAGACAGAAGGGTGACAAGTGCCAATATTAACCAAGTGTTTAAATAGAGACCCAGAATAACTAGAAATATTAGCAAGAAGTTAGCGGGTAACAGCTTGAAAAAGTAAAAATACATTTGTGAGGGTATACTGAAGCTGCAGATGTTCAACCTAGGAGAACTTTGTTGTGACAGGGAGTAGTAGAGTAGATAATAATAATGTCCAGTTTTCATAAAGCATCTGTCTTTGGGGATTTCAAAGCTCCCTGGGTGTGTATTATCACATGCAGTACTGCCCCCTTTTGTCTGGAGCGGCCCAAGTAGTGTCAATGAAGGATGCAGCCAGCATGCCGGCTGGAGACATTATCATGTGTTTAATGATATAGAGGCAAAGTGTCTGGGGCAAAGGGCATTTCAGAGAGCTAAGAGGCGCATTTTGATTTTGCTCTCAAATTTCAGCTGGAAACTGGGCTATGACCATTCTCAGCTTGGTTCTTTGCACATGATTTTGACAAGGGATGAGGAGGTAAGGTGAGCTGAAAAGGCTGGGAAGAAGTATTTTCTTGATGAAATGGAGGCACACAGGAATGAAGTGGAAAAAAGGAGTTAGTCTCCCTCATGAATCAATTCTGGGCCTTCTAATTGTGTGTCTGTATAACGATGTCCTATAACACTGAGTTGGCAATAAAAAGGGTCATAGAACTCAGGCAGTAGAATAGAGGAGGTGGTGTATCCACTGAACTTTGGCAGATCATCCTGAAAAGTAAAGAGATAATCTGAATTCCTCCTTGCCAGGAGGATGGAGACAAGTTGAAGGCAGAGCACACCCGAAGGGACTGACTTGAAGCTAAGTGAGCTGGTGGCAGTGGGGGCATGCTGTCTATAGGTAGAGGAGAAATTATTAGGGATGGTACATGAGTCAATCTGGGAGTCATGGGATGAGATGAAGAACACTTTCCATCAAAAAAATCTTTTAGATGGTGGGATACGTCTTACTAAATCCACATCATATTTTTTTGAAAATATCATCTCATATGTAATAAGATCTGTTTCTCCTTTTTTGGCATTTGGAACACACTTTGCAAGCAATGATCATGATGCAATCAAGGAACACCTTGCAATGATGTGTGTGTAGATCTTTACTGCAGCATCCAACAATAACCAGGAGATATTAAATTCTACATAATATTTATGGAAAAATATAGTTCCTAGATTTATAACTGATACTTTCTTCAAAATTATGAGAATAACTTTACAAAAGCTCATAATTGTTCTCTGTCCAGCATAGATTAGCAACCTAGTTTTGCATCTTCCCAAAAGCTCTCATATGAAGGATAACTACTACACAGAAAAGAAGAAATTGAATTGATGCTATAAAAGTTGAGATATTTGCTTTAAAATCATATAAAGTCTCAAATACATGCATTCATGCAGAGCTGGTGAAAAAAAACTTTCAGACATAAACACTATCATGATTCCTTGAGGAAGTGGTAGCTGTGGCCAATATAAGCCATTTCCTATATGATTTTTCAGCAGTCTTGAACACTTCTTCCCTCTTTGAACTCAGTAAAACAACTGATTAGAGTAGGGAAAACAACAGTCAAACAGCCACATTCTACAGAGGATGCACAGAGACAATTAATGAAATGTGATCAGTCTCGACATTTTTCATACTGCAAGTGGAAATGTGCATAGGATCTTATTACCTAATAAACTCTTGAACACACTGACAAATTCTGAATGCAGTGCTAACTGCTCTGGTGCACACATATTTCTTGCTTTTCCAGATTTTTGTTAAACACATACAGAAATGCTCCCAAACTGTATGTAGAGCTGCTTTCATGCCAGATCCCACTAACAATGTATGACTCTCTTATGATTCATTTTTTGGTCACTGACCTTGCGGATTTTATCCAGAGCGTACTGATCTCCCAGGGTCATGCCAGGGAGTTTGTGCTCAATTTCTAAACATCAGCAGTACCATTCAGACATGCAATCACTGTGTCCAAAGAAGTAAAGCCAGCTCCTAGTTGTTTTTAAAGCAGCCCCTTCTGTTCTGTGAATTTTTTTGGGGGGGGGGTATTAGAATTACGATTCGATCAAAAGGCAAAATTAAATAAATGAGCAAGTAATAATATGTAGCCTCCTCTTCAACATTTTTTTTTTCCTCAAATGAGTTGGCAGACTTCAGAGGCTGGCTTAAACTTAAACAATTACAGGCTTCCAGACTAATTAGGGAGCAGAACATTATAGGGCTTGCAGAATTTGGCAGCTATTGCTAAAAATAAGAGTTCAAAACTATCTGTTAAGAAAACGACTTGAAGTTTCCAAGGAACAGCAATAGTAAACCATTAATGTGGCTCTGAGCAACTCTACTTCCTTTGTGTACCTTTTCATTTTTCATGCCAGTGATAGCTACATTGCTTTCTGTGCCAAACCAATGCCACCCACACTTGGTCTAATTTACAGAATCAATGCATCAATGCTTGTATTATTTCCACTATAAAGCATCTTTAAAATTTGTTGAAAGTTCTGAGGTTAAAATATTATTACAGTTGTCTCTAAATATTCCATTGTGATACTAGATCATTTTCTGCTAAAGAATTGCTGCTGCTTTAATATAATTTCTAAAAGAAAAGATTTACTTTGAATAAAAGCTTCCCAGGAACTGTCTCTAGACTGATGAAAGTACACACCTACTAGTTTATAATTTTGAGGTAAACTATATTCAGGAATTGATAAATACAGCAAAACAGAACAAAGATGTTAAGTGCTGACTACCACACAAAGAAAGCAAAGTTTCAAAAAGTTGGGCAGCTTCTTCCAAGTTCTTATAACATGTTTATACATGACAAAACCTGAAAAAAGTGAGCTCTTTCTTTCTATTTTGTTGTCCACACACAAATCAGGATACCAACAGCTTTAACAACACAGGACAGAAACCCTGAACCTGGCTACGAGTGTGGGAGTGATCATGAATAGATTCATTTTGGTTCTTGCAGCAGAAGTGTTAATTATTGATCAACTGGAAAAACCCTAGCCTTATTTGTAATGCAGTCTTGACACATGTCCCCAGGACAGACCAGCATTAAGGCCACAATGCACATACACTCAGATACGACATGGCATTATTTTCTCTATTACACCTTTTCATCCTCCTAGGTACTTACTGAAACTATAAAAGAGAACAGAACAATACGTGCAGGAAGCAACATTCAATCATGATACATTCAGGACTTAGACTTTTAGCAAAATCATCCTGTCACTAACTTGAAAAGTAGTATAAAATGTAGCACGTAGAGATGCTTGATGAAAATTTGCTAATGGTTAGAGTTTTAGTCAAACTGAAGGGTGTATATATATATATATGACATAAACACATATACACATATATATGCATATATAATATACCAAATATATATATATACCAAATACATATACGGAAAATATTGCTGTAAACTCCTCTCTCCTTTTTTCTCCCGATTGTAGCAGCACATAATTGAAAGTCATCTGACTTACAGGATTAAGGGTGAACCATGCAGAACCTGGAATAGATGCTCACTGAGTGGCCTCTTTAGGAGCCAAATCTTAAGTTGAATAACCTGTCTTGATTTACTCAAAGGTGATATTGCATTAAAGCAGTGAAGGAGCACAATATTCTTCCTTCTCTTTTGACCCTCTCACTTCATCCTATCTTCCCTTTCTTTGCCATTTGAATGTCTCAAAATAGCTATGTACACTTTCTACCTATACTTTCTTTGGTATCTTTTCTTTTTAACCCCTTACAACTTTTTTTCAGTCTCACTGTGCCCCAGATATAGCCAAGATTTTTTAAAGGCCAAATTGAATAGATATTATATGAACCTCAGCTTCCAGGTCTTTGTGAAACACTTGACATTGTGGATTGTCTTTTTTTGTTGGAAATTCTGTGCTCCCCTAAATCTCATTGTGCCATACCTCATCTGATTCCTCTCCACAGCCCCTCAATGACTTACCTCCCTTCAGGCACGCCCAAAGACTGTTTCCCATTTATCCACTTTAGCTCTCTTTCTTTCTCATTTCCATCTATTGGCTGACAAATAAGCTGTATCTTCAGCTGAGATTTTTGTTCAGAAATCCTGATCCATATGCGTAGCAGGCTACCCGGCAACATCCCTGAGGTATCTCACAGGCATTTCCTACTCAGCTTGTTCAACCCCTTTCTTTCCTTCGCACCCATAGCCCCTATCTCTCATCTTGTCTTTTATTCTCATTCTAGTGAATGATTCTGTTCTCCAGTTGGTTATCCAAGAAAGAATGTGTGAACGATCTTGCTTCCTTCCTCTCCCCTACTCTTCCTATCCAAATGGCTATTAAGTTCTGTCAATGGACCTTGTAGACTTTGTTCAAATCTGTCTATTCCCCTTGCTGATGACATACTCCCCGTATTCATTATCTGTCACGTAGACGTTTGCCACCAGCTTTCCTCTCCACTCCTTCCTACCAGGACCACCTTCATTTGATTAGTCTCTACCTTGTTGTTAGTTTCTAAAATTCAGACGTGATCGTGCTACTTTCCCCTTTAGAATTCTGCAGCCTTCCCAAGATAAATCCTCACATTGTTCACACAGCTATCGAGGTCCTCTGTGGTATAGCCTCTCCTTAGGCCTCTGATTTTACCTTCTAATGTACTGTGTACACATGTCAGGCTTCAGTCATAGTAAAATATTTACAGTTAATTCCCTGTCCTTCCTCCTTTTCTCTGCTTGTTTTCCCCCAGGTGATTTTTATCTGGCTTTATT
The DNA here is from genome assembly GCF_000164805.1 of Carlito syrichta. Lineage (NCBI taxonomy): Eukaryota > Metazoa > Chordata > Mammalia > Primates > Tarsiidae > Carlito > Carlito syrichta. The sequence goes on along the minus strand of NW_007249811.1, from coordinate 1,757 downwards.
CCTTTAAATACTATCCCTACACTGATCATTCTCAAATTTCATCTCTTGTCAGGACCTTGACTCTGAATTTTAGGTTTCTATACTCATCTATTAGATGGCTAATACATATCTCAGATTTAACATGGTCTAAAGCAGACTCCTGATCGTCTCTAAAAAAACGACTATTTCTCACACAGGCTTCCCATATCAAGATACAGAAACTCCGAATTTCTGACTGGTTAAGGTAAAACCTTGGTTTCATTCTTGATGCCTCTTTCCCTCATATCTCATATCAAGGTTAATAAGTAAATCCTGCCAACAATCTTTTCAAAACATATCTAAAATCTAACTTACATACAGGGTTCAAGGTCCCCCATCTTGTGCTGGTTTGCTGTGGCCCCCTAACTGGTCTTCCTGCAAATGTTACAGTCCTCTTTTAGTTATCCATATCAAAGAAGTCATCACGATCCAGTTAAGACGAATGTTAGATCATCTTTCTCTTCTGCTCAGAACCTTCCAATGGCTTTTCATTTCATTCGTAAAAGTAGGGCTAGTGACAATTATTCCCCTCTCCCTCCAAATCATTAGTCACTTGGAGTGACAATGTTGTGCTTGTGAACACCACTTGCATTTTGCAGATTTGAAGAAAGTTAGCGCTATTTGTGAGATAAAGAAGATGAGGTGTCAAAGGAAAAAAAAACACTTCTGACATATTCATCTGCTTGAGGTTAACAGCGGAGTAAAGGCAGTGGAGGTAGCTAGAAACATTTGTGTCATGTATAGGGACAATGCCATCTGGGAAAGCACGGCAAGAAAATAGTTTTGTCATTTCAAAGAAGGCCATTTTTTCCCTTTTTTTAATTTTAAAGATGTGGGCACAATTTAGGGTTAGGTATATAAATGTTCACTATGCAGATACCCTTGTCCCTTGTTGATGAGGTATGCCCCCCTCCCCTGGCAGTCTCCCTCTACTGCCAATCCCACCCTCCAACCACTCCCCTGGCACGTTCCTGCTACTACGAATCCTTTCTTATAGTATTATGATCATTGTTCAAGATCCATTTATGAGTGAGAAAATATGGTACTCTGTTCTTTGTGTCTGTGATAGATCACTGAGTATGATGGACTCTAAATCCATCCAAGTTGCTCAAAGTCCATATGTTTGTCCTTTATGGCTGCATAATATTCCATTGTGTATTTACCAGTTTTTAAAATCCAGTCCAGCTTCGATGGGCAGCATGGTTGGTTCCATGTTTTTGCTATTGTGGATAGAGCTGCAACAAACATGCATGTGTGGATATCTTTTCTGTAGAATGATTTGAGTTCCTCTGAGTATATTCCCAATAGGGGCATTGCTGGGTCATATGGAAGGTCAACTTCTAGTTCTTTCAGAAATCACCACACTGTCTTCCAAGGAGGCTGCACTAGTTTGCATTCCCACCAGCAGTGTAGAAGCGATGCTTTTTCTCTGCGTCCTCATCAGCATCTGTTGTTGTTTGTTTTGTTAATGATAACCATTTTTACTGGGGTTGGGTGATATCTCATTGTGGTTTGATTTGCATTTCTCTGATGATTAGGGAAGCTGAGCATTTTTTCATGTGTCTGTTTTTCTTCTTTTGAGAAGTCTTTTGCCCACTTTTTAATGTGGCTGTTTGTTTTCTTTTCTTTTTTTTTTAATCAATATTTTTTATTATGGTTTTGTGGGGTACAGTTAAGGGTTAGGTGTACAATTATGTTTCATTCAGGCACCCTGTTGCTAAAAGGTGTTTTCCCATCCC